>NC_045543.1:151421648-151584148 GCF_009769535.1 Thamnophis elegans | reverse complement strand
TTGTCATGTTTTTTGTATATTGGAGGCGGAGACCCTTTGAGAGCTGCAGGCAACAAAATTTCACTTTAACATGTGCCGATCAGTGGACATTCAAAATGACAATAACGTTATTCTAAGTTTAAGTGCCTGAATTTGGATCATGTGACCATGGGAAAGTCATAAGTGCAAGGATTGGTCATAAGTCAATTTTTCCAGTGCCCTGATAAAATTGTTGTAAGTTGACAACTACCGGTATTAAACCTGGTAGGTGCTGGTGAAAAATGTGCTCCTTTGCACACTTCACCTAGCGAATGGTACCCAATCCCTCTAACAAGCAGCTACTTTTAATTCCAAAAATAATGACAAATTTCTTAAATAAAGTCGAAAGCGTTTCCGTGCACATATTTAATTACTTCCCCCTTCTGTCACATTAAATGCAACATACAGTATTTGGCAGGAAATTTCTTCAGGTGTTCTGCAAATTCTGCTCCGTAAAATAAAGGTTGAGATTGGAGGAAAAATGAAAGGTATTCCATTTATCTTTTAAATGGAATAAAATTAAATATGGTTAACATCGTCATTTTGCACTCACGGATTTCATTGTTCTCCCCTCCTCTTGCATTCTACAATCTACTATTATGCAAAATCTGCTTTTGGGGGCCATCCTGGGTGGGGAGGGGCCCAATCCTCCACCAACCCTCCCCAAAAGCTCTTCCCATTTTAGGAGCCACCGGTCCTCCCTTCCGTCCGAATCGCCTTTGACAATGGAATTTTTGCGCACCAAAAATGGATGCTGAAATCAATCAGAGCAGACGTCCGTTTTCTCTTCCTCTTGAGCGGTTTTATTTTATTTTATTTTCAACCGGGTGTCATCCTTGCCAAGATCATTCTTGGGTTTGAAGCTTTTACTGTCAAGTCAGGTTTATTTTCGATATTTTACGTTTTGCTTTCTTGACGACGTGCTGTCAAATTGCTTTCAGAGAGGTCGTGTCGGAATTTCTGATTCTCATATAAAGGGAGATGCATTCCGATGATCCGTAGGTAGGTAGGCTGGTAGACTTTTAACCCGGAGGCTTTTAAAATAAGCCAGGAGAAGTTTTGGGTTTGAAGGTCAGCAAGCTTTAAGGCTGCTCTCTGTTTTTATACCAATGGCTTGCCTGGTCAGTATTGGTGGGACAGTTCTTGATGGTTCCTTGATTAGGCTGCTGTTTATTGTTAGCTTCTTTGTTTGAGTTGGTCGTTCCTTGGTTAAAGTATTGTCTGCTCCTTGATGTTGGTTGGTAACTGATGATGTTGCCTAGTAGGGTCATGAAATGTCTTCAAAAAAACCACCAAGTTCAGGGAGCAAAAGGGCCCCACGGTTTTCCTCCTCCTCCCCCTCCTCCTCCAATCCCACTCCCTTCCAGCATTGATGATGTTCCCCAATTGGGTCATGAAATGTCTACCAGAAAACCATGAAGCTCAGAGAGCACCAAGGACCCCCCAGTCCTCCGTCTCCTCCTCCTCCTCCTCCTCTTCCTCCTCCTCCTCCAATCTCACTCCCTTCCAGCATCGATGATGGGTCATGGAATGTCTACCAGAAAACCATCAAGATGAGAGAGCACCAAGGACCTCATAGTCCTCCATTTCTTTCTCCTTCTCTTCCTCCTTCTCCTCTCCCTTCTGGAACTGATGGTGTTACCTATCTGGGCCATGAAAGAGTGGCAAGAAAACTGTCATGGTCAGACAGTACCAAGGATCCCACGTCTCCATTTCCATCACATGTCTTCATCTTGTCTCCCCTTCCAAAATGAAGTCCCAAATACCAGCCCCTTACCCAATACCCTTCATCCCTCTGGTGACAACGATCAAACCAATCACCTGATGGGCCTCATATCCCCTTGGGAAGTCCCCAGGAGCACTGGCCAAACTACATTTTCAGGGCCTTTTGGAAAAGTGTCAAGGTGGGCAGTCTTATCTCTGCAGGGAGGATGTTCCACAGAGAGGGAGCCATCACAGTGAAGGTCCTTCTTCTCGGTCCCACCAGATGGGCTTCTTTAAAAGAGAGGACCCATAACGTCTCCTCTGGTGGGTCATGTAGATGGAAAAGGTCCTTCCAATAACCTGGTTCCAAACCATGAAGGCCAGTGGGAGTCAACCTGGTCCCTACCGCCCACTAGTGGGCGTTCCAGCTTTCACGGTGGGTGGTAGAGGGGTTTCCTATAACTCTGCTTTATAAATTTTATAAAGTAAAGTTACTTCCCTACTTTATAAATCACCATTAATACGGAACCGGTGGGCGGTTAGAAATTTTTACTACTAACGGAGGTACAAAAGTGGGCGGTAGGTATAAAAAGATTGACTACCCCTGATGTAGACTATGGCAGGTTTTCTATCTAGGATTCAGAAGGTACAAAACAGCTACTAGTTCTCCAAGAGAACCTCCTCTTCCATGAACTGATCCAATCTCCTTTTAATACCACCCTACTTGGCTGCCCTTCTGCCATCCATTGGCAGTGAATATCCGTAATTTTAATTATATTGCATTTGCCACTCAGTCTTTTCTATCCCTTTGCGGATTTTATTATTATTTTTTACAGGCACCGTCTCATTTTCCCCCTGGGGAGATTCATAATCATTCGTTTTTTGATCTGCAACGTTTTCTAGCCAAAGCAATCCCAAAGTCTTGAATAATGCAGGTTTCCTGGCTCTCTCCACCTGGTGCTTGTTTCGGAATATTTGACTTGGGTATTTTCCCCAAGAAGAACTACGTACAGGTAATCTTTGACTTACAACAGTTTGTTTAGCGACTGTTCAAAGTTATAACAGCACTGAAAAAAAAGGGGGGGTTATGTTTTTCACACTTATGTCCATTGCAGTCACATGATCAAAAATCGGATGCTTTGCAACAGACTCATATTTATGACGGTTGCATTGTCCTCCTTTTCTGACTTTCTGATAATGGGGAAGCCAGATTCACTTAACAACGGTGTTACTAACTTAACAGCTGCAGCAATTCAGTTAGTAACGGTGACAGGAATGGTCGCAAAATGGGGCAAAACTCACTTTACAACGGTCTGGATTGGCAATAGACTTTTTGGGCTCAGCTGTGGTCGTACGTCGAGGAGTTACCTGTATACACACACCTGCAGGAAAGAAACTTTCTGTGGGTTCCATCCTAACCCCCCCCCCCGGGAATAAAATAAGGGGAAGGCAAGTTCAGCCCCCCAACATGCCAGCAGGCAGGAGAGGCCGTGGAGATTTGAGCTGGAAGATTGGCGGGGTCAACCAGAGGGTATTTATTTATTGATACTGATTTACACAACCTCCAATCTCGCAAATGCCGCCCTGGAGGCCGAGGAGGTGAAAGAATAAAGCATCCATTTCCCAGCCGAAGAAACGCGAAGGGACCGGGCTCCCTTAGGCGCTTGGCCCCCTGCCTGAGAAATCGGCCTCTCAGGGGTTCGGGAAGGTGAGCAGCCTCAGGGTCAGCCAAAGAAAAGGGGGATGGGTTCTCCAAAGCCCCCGAGGAGAGGAGGAGGAGAAGCAGCAATGGGTGGGAACTAATCAAGGAGAGAAGCAGCCTGGAATTAAGGAGAAACCTCCTAACGTTGAGGACAATCAACCAGGGGAACAGCTGGCCACCAGGAGTCGTGGGGGCTTCATCACGGGAGGGCTTTGAGAAGAGACCGGACAGCTATTTGCCTGAAATGATATAGTGCCATGATGGCAAACCTATGTTGCCTGGCACACGTGGCATTGCCCGTTCCTCTTCTGGGTTTCTGGGCCACACGCACACGCAGCGATCAGCTAACCCCCATGCACGCGGCAATGGAGGAAACAGGAAGCGCAGGCCTTCCGTTTTTCTGGCATGCGCGCCAGCCAGCTGATTGTCGGGTGTCCATGCTCAGCAGTAACTGGAATTACATGCGCACCAGACACCAGAAGTTCATTTTGCGGCACATGTATGTCCCCTGGGCAGCTCCTCTTCCTGTGCGTTTGCGCTCCCTTTTTGGCACTGGTATAATGTCTCCTGCTTGAGCAGGGGGTTGGTCTAGAAGACCTCCAAGGTCCCTTCCTTCTCTTCCATCCCATTCCGTTCCAGGGTTGAATTGTGGCGTTCTTGGTGCTCTCTGAGCTTGGTTACTTTCTTGCAGACGTTTCATGACCCAACTAGGTAACATCATCCTTGCTAGAAGGGAGCTGGGTTTGTTCAGAAATCAACCTGCAGGTCTGCAGGTCAACCCTGAGCTACAAATATTCTCCTCTATTGCTCTCTCTCTCTCTCCTCTCCCCACCTCCCTCCCTCCCCCTCCCCTCCTCTCTCAACCAAGCACTGAAAGCACCAAGGACCCCATAATCCTCCCCCTCCTCCCCCCCCTTTCCTTCTAGCATGGATAATGTTACCTAGTTTGGGTAATAAAACCTCTGGAAGAAAATAAGGAACTCCAGTAGTCATCACCCTTTTCCTCCCCCTCCTCCTCCTCCTCCTCCTCCTCCTCCTCCTCCTCCTCCTCCTCCTCCTCCTCCTCCTCCTCCTCCTCCTCCTCCTCTCCCTTCTAGCACCGATGATGTTACCTAGTGCAGAGCCCTAATTCATATGTTCATTGTTATGCTTTCGAAGTAGACAATGTATTCTGTTCCTTTAAATATTCAAAAGTTTGTTGCTCAGTGCTGTGACCCCGGCATGGAGACAGATGCGGGAACAGCTGTCTTTCCTTCAGGGGGTGAATGGTGTGAAAAGAGACAGGTTTAATCAAATAACGTTGTTGATTGTACACACTGGCATTATCTAAAAAGAGGGAATCTTACTCATGTAAAAGGTAACACAGAAGGCATTCCAATGGTTCATCGAAAGCGTTCCAGACTTAGGGAGAATCGGTGTTTCTCAGCTTCAGCAAATTTAAGGTGTGGGGACTTCAAACCAGTGGTGGGATGCAGGCAGTGTGCCCCAGTAGGGGTGTACCGGAGCCTTCCCGGAGCACTGGATACCGTTCCGGTACGCTGCGCTGGAGGGCCCACCGACCCATCCGAGCTCTTCACTGGTCTTCTGGGTCTTTGGCGCTTCCGCACACCATGCGTACAGTGCCTGCCCAACGCTCCGCTGAGCAGCTAGAGCGTCACGGAGGCTTGCAGAAGTGGTAAGACGCATCCGTGCGCTGAGCATGTCCATGTGGACACTGCCAGGCCTATTCCAACCAGTGCAGTTGTAACGGGATTCGGAACCCACCACTGCTTCAAACCCAGAATCCCCAACAGTGTGAAGTCCACCCATCTTAAAACTTGCTGGCTGGGAGTTGAAATCCAGACGTGTTAAAGTCTCTGATGTTAAAAAACACCGAGTCCCATTCTACTTTGCCAGGTTTCTTTTATCTTTCTTTCCTTCGTGCAAGAAGCCAAATAAACATAATCTGTAGCCTGCAACACAGCGGGAGGATCTTATTTAGAAGGCAGTGCCAGGGCTCAATTGATTCCCCAAAAGCAGATGTTGGAGATCAAACGAATAAAATTGACAGGATTTACTCTTGGGTCTGCAGGAAAGCAAACCTGTTCCTCTTGCAGGGTTCCTGAGGTTTCCGGTGGCTTTCACCTAATTAAAGCAAAAGTTTCCCTCCCCCACCCCCCCAAGTCACTGGTCACATTGTCCAATCCAGCTCCTGTTGCTGGGTTACTGGCTGCTCCTCTGGCCAGCCACCTGTGAGAATGTCCTTGGTTCCCAAGGGGAAACTTTATTGTTTTGGCTACAATACCCCATCTACCTCCCCTTCCCCTCCTCCTGCTGTAGCAACCCTGAACCTCCCAGATGGCTTCAGCCAGGTTCACTTCAGGGTTGACAATGTTCTCCAAAGCCCCAGAAGGCAGGACGAGAAGCAACGGATGGAAACTAAGCAAAGAGAGAAGCAAACTAGAATTAAGGAGGAAGTTCCTGACAATGAGAACAATACAATACAATACAATAGCAGAGTTGGAAGGGACCTTGCAGGTCTTCTAGTCCAACCCTCTGCCTAGGCAGGAAACCCTATACTGTTTCAGACAAATGGCTATCCAACCTCTTCTTAAAAACTTCCAATGTTGCATTCACAACTTCTGGAGGCAACTGATTAATTGTCCTCAGTTCTAAGTTGCTTCTCTCCTTGATTAGTTTCCACCCATTGATTCTTGTCCTGCCCTCAGATACTTTGGAGAATAGTTTGTCTCCCTCTTCTTTGTTCCAACCCCTGAGATATTGGAAGACTGCTATTCTGTCTCCCTAGTCCTTCTTTTCACTAAACCAGACATACCCAGTTCCTGCAACTGTTCTTCATATATTTTAGTCTCTAGTCCCCTCATCCTCTTTCTTGCTCTTCTCTGCACTCTTTCTGGAGTCTCCATACCCAAACTGAATGCAAATATTCCAAGTGTGGCCTTACCAAGGCCTTATAAAGTGGTATTAACACTTCACACGTAATCTTGATTCTCTCCCTCTGTTGATGCAGCCTAGAACTGTGTTGGCTTTTTTGGCAGCTGCTGCACAGGGCTGGCTCCTATTTAAACGGTTTTCCACTAGGACTCCAAGATCCCTTTCACAGTGACTACTGTTGAGCAAGATACCACCTATCCTTTACCTGGGCATTTTGTAGATGTAGAACCTTACTCTTTTCACCATTGAATTTCATTTTATTAGATAGGGCCCAATGTTCAAGTTTGTCAAGAACAAGTGGAACCGAAATTGCCTCCAGAACAGGAGTGAAATCTAGCAGGTTCTGACAGGTTCTGGAGAACCGGCAGTGGAAATTTTGAGTAGTTCAGAGGACTGGCAAATGCCACCTCTGGCAGGCCCCAAAGTGGGGAGGGAACGGGGATTTTGCGACATCCTTCCCCTGCCACGCTCACCAAGCCACGTCCACAGAACTGGAAGTTTAAAGAAATGAACTTCACCCCTGCTCCAGAGGCTCTGAGTGATCCATCACTGGAGGCTTTCAAAACGGGCAGCCGTTTGCCCAGGAAAGGTTTAGGGCTTTAGCTTTTCGGTGGCTAGTGCCAAAACTGGAGCATGTGCGCGCGTGTACCTGCACCAGAGCTCCAGAACCCAAACGAGAACAGCTGGCTGGTGCGCATACACGCGGCAGGCAGCTGCTCTTCCGGGTTCTGTCACACGCACGCGACGGTCTTAAGACCAGCTGGCCGGCGTCCCTGGGCACACCAGAACCTGGAAGAGCAGCTGGCAATGGGAAGCGTGCCATAGGTTCGTCATCTCAGGTATTGGGTCTCCTGCTTGAGCAGAGGGTTGGACTAGAAGACCTTCAGGGTCCCTTCAACTTCTGTTCTTCATCCTGCTCTATTCCTCCTATCAAGAGGGTCTTGATTTTCCCCACTTTACAAGGCTAATCCTGTAAGGAAGGCAGGAAGGAAACATTCTGGTGTTGTTTCTAGCCTGATCTTTATTGCCCTGATTACAGAAACTGCCTCTCCGGTTAACCCTTATTACCATTGTAACAACTAAGGAGAAGCGCCCAACGACGTGAGTGATGTTAAGTTGACCACGCCCACCCAGTCACATGACCACCGAGCCCCGCCTACCCAGCTGGTCATTAGGGCAGAGAACCGGTTGTTAAGTTATTTGAATCTCACCACTGTTTTGATTCCCCAGTTACATGACTACATAGCCACGCCCACCAGCACATGACATCTCCCCACCAAGCCACGCCCACCATGCCACGCCCACAGAACCGGTAGTAAAAAAACTTTAGATTTCACCCTGTATTCAAAGATGCTTATAAATAGAGATATACATACACAGCAGGAATCTCCATCTCCAGACCGCAAGTGGGTTGTGTTTTAGGCTCTGCAGTTAAGTGGTTGCTCGCTTCCAGTCGTGGGATTCAAATAATTTAGCAACATTACTCAGGTTGAGGGGCGCTTCGTCTTAGCTGTGACAATGTCATAAGGGTTAAGCGGTGTTAACCACAGAGACAGTTTCTCTAAGCAGGGTAAAATAAAGATCAGGCTAGAAACAACACCAGAATGTTTCCTTCCTGCCTTCCTTACAGGATTAGCCCTGTGAAGTGGGAAAAAGCAAAATGAGATTTCTTCCAACCACCAGATCTCCCAACTGCTTAGAAAGTTACCAACCGGTTCTCCCAAATAGGTGCGAACCGGCTGAATCCCACCACTGCTCACTTCTATTGTCAACAACAATAGAGAAGAGCTAGAAGCCACTAACTCAATGGCCTCTTTCCCGCTTGGAGCAAAGTGGAAGGGAACAAAGGAAGATATGCGACCATTCGTGGCCTCCTCCTGCCAGGGAGCTGACCAAGCCAGAGAGAAGCCTGTTGGCGTCCTTGCCTCTCTCTGCAACGGAGCCCAGGACCTTTGGGGGAGGAAGATGTCCAGATGTCACTCTCAACATGCCGCAGACCCGGCGAAACCCCATCGCAACCAGCCAAGCCTTGTTGCTGGGACCAGCGGCCACAAAGCAATCAGCTCTTTCTCTGTGCCAAAGCCTGACAGATGAACAGAGGTGGCTCAGGATTAATTGAACATCTGGAGGGCTTGGCAAATGGCCGACTTAATTAGGCTGGGTGTTCACAGTTCGTTCCCACAGCCTCTGTGCATAGACTTAATTTCCATCCTCCCTGCCAAAGAAGATTTTTTTGTTTCCCAAGCTCCTGGTGTGAGGAGGAAGGGAAAGAGAAGGAGACTCAGAATAGTGAGGAAAAACCCAACAGATAGTAAGGAGCACTGGTAATTCTTGGAGAACATCGAGAAGTTTAAGAACTTTCCATCAAGCTTGTGAAGTCAGCTGGGCCAGCTCTGCTCTTGCTTTAAGCTTAAAGGGTGGCTCATCTGTTGAGACCCTGGAAAGAGGGCAGAGAAGAGCAGTCATTAGGAGGCTGGAAGCTAAATTGGAAGATGAACAGTTGAAGGAATTTGGTATCTCGTCTAACTTTGAGGGGTCTTCCAGGACTTGAGGGACAATCACAGGGAAACGAGGAGGTCAACTTGTTCTGCAAAGCACTCAAGGGCAGGACAAGAAGCAATGGGCAGAAGCTGCCAGAGGGAGATTCAACTTGGAAAGAAAGAGGAATTTCCAGACAGCGAGAATGATTATTTTCTGATTCTAAGATTCTAAAGTTCTAAGGTTCTAAGATTCTGTGATACCAAAGTTTTTGATTCTCAGATTCTGGGATTTTCTGATTCTAAGGATCTAATGTTCTAAGATTCTATGATCCTAAGATTCTGTGTTTTTGTGATTGAAAGATTGTAAGATTCTACAATACCACAGTTCTTGATTCTAATATTTTGAAGTTCTAAGGCTCTGAGGTTCTATGATGTTATGGCCCAGCAGGAGCCGTTGGAGCTGCCACCAGACTCCGACAGCGAGGGGCCCTCTGAGTCGGCTCTGGAGGATGTGGAGGACTCTGGACAGGGTTCCGACTCCGAGCAGGGGGCAGAGAGGCTGGTTGGCCACCAGGTGGCGCCTGAGCCTTGGACCAGTGGGGAGGAGACCAGTTGGTCCTAGATGCCCGGCAATTGAGGGCTAATAGGCGTAAAGAACAGTTATGCATTTACAGGAGATAATTGAACTCAGCTGGTGGTAATTAGGCTCCTCTCAAGACTATAAAAGGAATGATTGTGCACATGCCCCTTTTGCAGGAGTCAATGTATTCACTAGAGCTGGAGAACTCTCGTGGCTAGCTTGGCAGGCTGGATTGCTGCTAAGGTCCTGTCTGTGCGTTAATAAATCCTTGAAGTATCTTTGTCTCGGCATGTTTTGGTGTAGGACGAGGGGGGTGAGAACACTACGATAACTAAGATTCTGTGATTCTAAGATCCGCTGGTTTTCTCCTCTGAGCACCACTAGGAGATGTTGAAGATTCAACCCACCCTGAATGGGCAGCTGATTCCGCGCCCCCCCCCCAATGGCTTATTTTTCTATCCACTTACTGAGCCGGCTTGGATGGTTTTGTCTACTCAATGAGAGCATTTGGTCTCAGTAAAATTACATGCAATTAGAGAGAGTTTGTGGGTCTTTGAGGGCATCCAAGAGAATTGCCGCTTTTGGGGGTCTGGCATATCCACTCGGATGATCTAATGTGGGCTGTCGAGATCGGCCAGTTTTCCAACAGTTGGTCCAAAACCAGATTTCCTTTGGAAACCAACCAGTTCAAGTCCTCCCTCCGAGGACAAGAAGCCACGAATATGACAAACCAGGACCCGTCAAGCGATGGCTGTCAGTTGGCTCCTTCTTGGGCCCCATGTCTCTAAATGTTTATGCCAGCCAGATATGAGAAACAATTAGATTGCAATTAATACACAGGAGGTACGTGGAGATAATTAGCCCAGTGTTGAACGGAATAGATGCGATGGCCGCTTTCTGCATTAATTGATGTTCAGTTAATTTGCCAGTAGCTGCCTCGTTAAGTGGTTATAAATGGTGGAAGGACTCTATTTGCAAGTTGGAACATACGAATGGGACTTCAAAGAGGTGCTTCTAACTTTGCAATTGTGGGACTTATGGTGGTGGGTGGGGGCTCTGCTGCTGATGCTCACTTGGGTTCGTACCTTGAGAAGAGACACTTTTGTGGGATGCCTTTCATGTGGATCTCATCCTTCCTTCAAGAGGTGATGTACAAACAATTCAGCGTATCAAACACACCTTCTTCCTTGTATTTTCCTTACAACAACAATTCTGTTAGACGGGTTGCGCTGAAAGTGACTGGCTCAAAGTCACCTAGCTGACTTTCATGGCTCGAACTCACATTGTCCAGGTCTGTGGTTCTGGATTTTGCATTTATAGGATGACCCCGCAGGGAATGGGGGGTCAATGCAGTTTGGGAAAAGCTGCATTGCTTTGAAAGGTCAGAACGGATGTCTGTACTTGGAAGTCAATTCAAACTAGTGAAAAGCTATAGACTTTCTTTCAGAGTAAGAGTCCAGCAAGAAAAACATTGTTACTCTAACAGAATGCAGAACAACAGACTTAGAAGGGACCTTGGAGGTCTTCTAGTCCATCCCCCTGCTCTAGCAGGAGACCCTCTGCCGTTCCAGACAAGTGGCTGCCTGGTATCTTCTTGAAAGCCTCCTCCAGTGATGGAGGACCTCTGGAAGCAAAAGGTTCCCCTGATCAATTAACAGACTAACAGCATTGGAAGGGATCTTAGAGGTCTTCTAGTCCAATCCCAAGCAGAAGTCCTTATCCCGTTGCAGACGAGTGGCTCTCCAGTCTCTGTTTAAAAGCCTCCACTGATGGAGCCACCACAACTTCTGAAGGCAAGATATTCCACAGATTAATTTACAGAATAACAGCATTGATGGGGACCTTGGAGGTCTTCTAGTCCTTCCCCCCTACTCAAGAAGGAGACTCTACACCATTCCAGACAAATGCTTATCCAGTCTCTTCTTAAAAATCTCCAGTGATGAAGCTGGTGGCAAGCTGTTCCACTGATTAATTCTTCTCACTGTCAGGAAATTCCTCCTTAGTTCCAGGTCGCTTCTCTCCTTGATTAGTTTCCATCCGTTGCTTCTCCTTCTCCTGCCTTCTTTGGTGCCTTGGAGAACAGGAGGACCCCCCCTCTTCTTTGTTAAGGTCTTTGGGGGTTGATCCCCTTTGTGGCAGCCCCTCAAATATTGGAAAACTGCTATCATGTCACCCCTAGTCCTTCTTTTCACTTGACCAGCTATACCCAACCATTCGTCATGTCTTTTAGCCCCCAGCCCCCTCTTTGTTGCTCTTCTCTGCACTCTTTCCAGGGTCCTCAGCAGGTGAGGGACCCTCTAAGTTCAGAGCAAGAGGAGAGGCGGTCCAGCCGTCCTTCTGGAACTCTGCCCTCATCCAGGCTGTAGCTGAGAAACAGACGCAACTGAATATATAAAGATACTGCAATCCTACCTCAGTGCTAATTGTTACTGAAGTTAAATCAATAGCTAATAATTAGCCAAGTTAACCAACTTAGTAAGAACCACCAACTGGAATAAAGAACTAATGGAAGTTGCCATCTAATTTAAGAAAATCTATTCTTATTATATAGTAAGGTAAAGGTAAAGGTTCCCCTCGCACATCTGTGCTAGTCGTTCCAGACTCTAGGGGGCGATTGTGCTCATCTCTGTTTCAAAGCCGAAGAGCCAGCGCTGTCCGAAGACGTCTCTGTGGTCTTGTGGCCGGCATGACTCAAAACCAAAGGCGCACGGAACGCTGTTCCCTTCCCACCAAAGGTGGTTCCTATTTTTCTACTTGCATTTTTTATGTGCTTTTGAACTGCTAGGTTGGCAGAAGCTGGGACAAGTCACGGGAGCTCGCTCCGTTACGCAGCACCGTACTGTTTGAACTGCCAAACTGCTGACCTTTCCTGATTGACAAGCTTAGCATCTTAGCCACTGAGCCACGGCTTCCCTTATTATATAGTAAATCAGGCAATAGCTACTATTTTAAAGCCTTGAGGTGTGGGACAAATCCATGTTCACAATTATGGACCTTAAACGGTTTTCACAATAGAGGACAGGGAGTTCTTGACTTACAACAGCGCATTTAGTTACAACGACACTGAAAAGGGGACATGATCGTTTTTCACACTTATAACCCCTTAGTATCACCACTTAACAATGGTGATGCTACTTAACCACTGCATTTCTTCACTTAATCACTGTGGAAAGAAAGGTCATAAAGCAGGGCAAAAGAGATTGTACTGTTATAGAGACTAAACTGATTTTGAACCTAACAACGGCAGCAATACTGGAAGAAGGAAGATTTGCCTATTATTCAAGAATGGACATTGAAAGTCACAAACTTAGCAGAGATGGCTAAAATATCTGCATATCTTAAGGACTATTCAGACGAGAGATACAAACTGGAGTGGAGAAGATGGATTGACTATATTCAAAATAAATATGGGACTAAGAAATTTCAGTTAGCTTATGAATGAATGAAGAAGGAATGTTACAACTTATCTAAAGTTAGCTTTACAAAAGGGGAGTTAAAGTACAAGCGAAGGTACGATGCTAAAATTAGTTAGTTTATTTTAGTGTATGATTGCTAAATGTTTAGACCCCGTATTTGCTCTGGGAGGTTGGGGGAGGGTGGGAGGGGATGTGGGATTGGGGGGAAGGGAGGGAAGGGGAAAGGTATATAATTGTAAAACTTATTAAAACTTTTAATAAAAAAAACAAGGCAAAAACTCACGTAATAACTGTCTCACATCGTGATAGAAATTTGGGCTCAATTGTCAAAGTCTACCCGTGGGTTTAACTCCAACCTTAACCTTCACCCTAATATGGCAGTATGGCATTATATGAGTACTGGTAGGACCCCTGCCCTAAAGAGGGTGGGACAGATTAGGTGGAACTTGGCTCAGAAACAGGAACTGCGAGGGGGATCTTGGGGTCTTCGTGGAATGCATTTAAATAGGAGCCAGCCGTGTGCAGCAGCTGCCAAAAAAGCTAAAATGATTCTGGGTTGCCTAAACAGAGGCATAGAATCAAAATCAGGTGATTAGTACCACTTTATAAAGCCTCGGTAAGGCCACACCTGGAATATTCTGCATCCAGTTTTGGTCACCTCATTACTAAAAAGAGGTTGAGACTTTGGGGAAAGTGCAGAGAAGAGCAACTGAAACGATTAAAGGCCTGGAGACTAAAACATGAACCCTGTTTCCCTGAAAGCAGGACCTCCCCCGATAATAAGCCCAATGGGGCTTTTGAGCGCATGCGCTAAAATAAGCCCTCCCTGAAAATATTACTACACAGCAGCAACCATGAGGTGACCACGCTCCCCGCCTCCTACACCTCAACGATAGTAAGACCTCCCCGAAAATAAGGCCAAGCGCTTATTTCAGGGGGGGGGGGGGTGTCAAGGACTCTGCTTTATTTTCAGGGAAAGATGGTAGGTGGAACGGTTGCCAGATTTGGGAATCCCAAGTCCAGAGAAGAGAAGGACCAGGGGAGACATGAGAGCAGGATCCCAGTGTTGAAGGGCTGCCACAAAGAAGGAGAGGGGGGTCAAGCTATTCTCCAAAGCCCCTGAGGGCAGGACAAGGAGCAATGGACGGAAACGAATCAAGGAGAGAAGCGACCTGGAATTAAGGATAAACTTTCTAACAGTGGGAACAATTAACCAGTGGAACAACTTGCCTTTGGAAGTTGTGGGTGGCTCCATCACTGGAGGATTTTAAAAAGAGTCTGGACACCCATTTGTCTGAAATAATATAGGGTTTCCTGCTTGAGCAGGGGGCTGGACTAGAAGACCTCCAAGGTCTCTTCCAACTCCTCTACTCTTCTCTACTCTACTCTCCTCTGTTCTGTGTTATCCTCTTTACTTCAGAAGCCAAGCAAGGAACACCACCTCTTCTTCCACAGCAAGAAGCCAAAAGAGAAGACGACCCAGGAAAATGCGGAGCAGATGCCTCCGTGTGGGAAGGCAGAGCGAAGAGGCTCGCTCTAAAGGAAGCCAGACTTGTGGGGTGGGCATGCTGCAGGGCCCCCTCCTCCCCGGGTCCTCGGCGCCCCTCTCCTGCCCTGGGAAGCCAGACCCATCTCCCTGGCCACCATCGGCAAGAAGGAGGCTTCTGCCTTTGATGGAGGCCGTCAGGAGGCAGTGGAGGGGGAAAAACAATGTCTCCGCTGGTGGGACCATCTTGGAATAATTCTGGATAATTTAGGAGGGGGAGGAAGGGGAGCTCAGGAAAGCCAGCGGGGCGAAAGCTGACTTTGAAAAGGATCAAACACTCTGAAACACATTCCCTCACCACCACCACCACCCACCCCCCCCCCAGCCAACCCAAAGCGGAGAGATTGATGGGTTTGTCCTCACACTTCACTTTTCATCTAGCAGAGCAGCAAAACCACTGCCGTGTCCCATCAAAGCTGGAAGGAGGCTGGGGCGTTAAAAAGGGGAAGGCCCCCCGTGTTCAACAGCGCTTCCTCTCGAAGGGGAGCAGGGGAGGAGAGAGAAAGGGCCTGGGAGCCACGTGCTTCTGGTCTGGAGAGAGGAAAGGGGCCACGGGGGTGTTCTGGGACGGAGAGAGGAATGGCTTTCTTTTCATGGACACTTTCATGACGAAGCAAGAAAGGCAGCCAGAGCTCTGGAGGCTCCCTTGGGTGATGAACGGCTAAGGGAACGTGATAGGACAGGTCCTTGGCCCTCTCTGAGCTTGGCTGTTTCCTTGCAGACATTTCATTACCCAACTAGATAACATCACCAGTGTTAGAAGGGAGTGGGGACTATGGAGGGGAGGAGAAGGTGGAAGAAGGGGAATGGGAGGAGGAGAGGAGGAGGAGGAGGAGGAGGAGGAGGAGGAGGACCGTGGGTGCCCTTCGAGCTTGGTAAGATCATGAGCGCTGATGATGTTACTTAGTTGGGTCATGAAATGTCTGCAAGAAAAACCACCAAACTCAAAGAGCATCAAGGACTTCACAGTCCTCCTCCTCCTCCTCCTCCTCCTCCTCCCATTCTTCTCCTCTAGTCCACAAGCCCCTCTTTCTTCTAGCAGTGAAGATGTCATCTAGTTGGGTCATGATGAAACATCTGCAAAGAAACAACCAGCCTCAGAGAGCACCCAGGACTCCACATTTCAACCTTGAGCTAGAAGTATTCTCCTTTATTGGAGCTTGATATGTTTAATCCAATGAAGAGAAAGATTAAGAGGTAACTTGATAGCATCTCCCAATCCTTGAAGGCCTCTTGCCTGAGTGGTGCAAATGGGGGTGGAGCCACCTCGGCTGCAGGATGTTATCTGCCCCGTGTCTCTTCTCTACTGAAGACAGGGACCGGCTGTTGCAACACTCAGGTGACCCTGAGGATGCAGAGAAACCTCCAAGGGGCCTCAAGGACCCTCTCAAAGGATGCAAAGGACCAGCTGTTCTGCAAGGAATATAAAATCCTTCCCTTCCCCACCATCCAGTCAGAGCGGAAGAAGCTTCTCGGATGAGAAGCGAAGCGTCTTCCAAGAAAAACCAGACTTGCCCCAAAAGGTAATAAACTCAGGTGTGAGTAAGAACCACTTTGCTTAGCCACGGAAATTCTGCTCCCAGTTGTAAGTTCTGGGACTAATTGCCCTTACCTTTCCCAAGCTGTGTGAAGAGAGTCCTTCAAGGCCAGACCTATAGTAGCAGTTACTTCCACCTCTATCTCCTGCACGCAAATATTCCCCAAACCTCTTGGAAGGAGAAATCTCCCCTTTGTGAATCTGGGAGAACGGAGCGATAAGTCAAACTTTATCGACTGTTCCTTTTATAAGGCAAAATATATTAGCCCTCTCAACTGCCGGAATACCTGAGTCGATTGGATGAATGTTTGTATCGCTCTGCTCTTTTCTTCCGAAGCGAACCGTTCTGTTCCTACTCTCCAGCTTCTGGGTCACTGCTGAGGAAATGTGACAGCTGATATTGAGTCTCAAGGCCTGCGATCCAGAGAGAATGTCATTGCCTTTTATTAACTTGTGTCCCCGTTCATCGATGAGACGGATGTCAGTGGGATCAGATTCTGCCTCCTTCTGCCTTTTTCTCAGGTTTTCATTAAAGCCCAGAGGAAGTCCTTCCTGGGGAGGGGGGTGGGGGGGGAGATGGGGGGCTGGGACTATGGCTAAGAGAGAGGGGGGGGTCTTGCTTTGAGAAATCTTTAGGAAATTTCTCCATCCCCAGGAGAATCTCCACTATATAGTTAGATCTCTATCACCTATTTCTAAGTCTCTTATATCTATCTATCTATCTATCTATCTATCTATCTATCTATCTATCTATCTATCTATCTATCTATCTATCTATCTATCTATCTATCTATCTATCTATCTATCTAAGAGCCAAGGTGGCGCAGTGGTTAAATGCAGCACTGCAGGCTACTGCTAGATCAGCAGGTCAGCGGTTCAAATCTCACCGGCTCAGGGTTGACTCAGCCTTCCATCCTTCCGAGGTGGGTAAAATGAGGACCCAGATTGTTGGGGGCAATATGCTGACTCTGTAAACCGCTTAGAGAGGGCTGAAAGCCCTATGAAGCGGTATATAAGTCTACTGCTATTGCTATTGCTATTGCTATTGCTATCTATCTATCTATCTATCTATCTATCTATCTATCTATCTATCTATCTATCTATCTATCTATCTATCTATCTATCTATCTATGTACCTACCTACCTACCTACCTACCTATCATCTATCTCCATCCATCTATCTATCCATCTATCCATCTATCCATCTATCCATCTATCCATCTATCTCTATATCTCTATATCTCTATATCTCTATATCTCTATATCTCTATCTGTCTGTCTGTCTGTCTGTCTGTCCATCAATACCGTCCATCCATCTTCCATCATCTATCATCTAACATCTATCTGCAGCATCATAGGTAGCATCTATGTTACCTATCTACTTACTACCTACCTATCTACCTACCAGCTATCAACCTACCTCTCTATCTATTATCTCTGACTATCTCTCTATCTTATCCTTCCCTCCCTTCTCTCTTTTGTCTCCTATGTTTTTCATTTATCTCTGTCCATTTATCTCTCTATTTAACTCTCACCCTTATTCTGCCATCCTATTAAGTTGCCCTCAGAGGTTGTGGGTGCTCCTTCACCAGAGGCTTTGAAGAAGGGACTGGACAGCCATTTGTCTGCAATGGGAGAGGGTGTCCTGCTTGAGCAGAGGGTTGGACTAGATGACTTCCGAGGTCCCTTCTGTTGTCCCCCAATTCCCTGGGATGTTGAGGGCACACCCAGGATCCCCCCCTCTTCAAGCCCCCAGGCAGCTGTGCGCCCACCGAACCTGTCTTCTTTTTCCTTTCTCATCTTTTCACGTTTTCCACTTGGAGAGAGAGAAGCTCATCTCCCTTGAGTCCTGGGTAAACAGAACGAGAGCCTCCAACTACCCTTCTCTCTGCCGGCTTTTAACTTTGCATAATGAAAAGCAAACAGCGACCACCCTCCTATGGCTGAGAAGGTACTTAAACAGGCTCTGGGAGTTATAGAGGAACGCCTGGCTGGATTAGGCTATGAAGGGCTCTTGTCCCTTAATCCAGAGGGGTGGACAAGGAAGGGAAACAGCAGCGTGGCAGGAAGAATCAGAATCACGGAGTTGGAAGGGGCCTTGGAGGTCATCTAGGTCAACCCCCTTCTGACAAGTGACTGTCCAGTCTCTTCTTAAATACCTTCAATGATGAGGCACTCACAACTTCTGGTGGCAAGCTGTTCCACTGGTTAATTGTTTTTACTGTCAGAAAATGTCTCCTTTATTTCTAAGTTGCTTTTCTCCTTGCTTAATTTCCACCCATTGCTTCTTGTCCTGCCTTCTGGTGCTTTGGAGAATAATTTCATCCTCTCTTCTTTGTGGCAGCCCCTCAAATACTCAAATACATTTTTAAAAATATAATGTTGCTATTGTAATGTGATGTGCACTTGGGGTGGAGTCAGGATAAACCACAAGGACTTTTTCACACAACTCCTGGGAATCCCTTCAGCAAGACGTGTGTCTGGGGACACAAACAATGCAGAGCAGGGATATCCCACCTCGGCCACTTGAAGATTCGTGGACTTCAACTCCCAGAATTCAGAACTCGGCCTGGCTGGCTGGGGAATTCTGGAAGCTGCAGTCCACAAGTCTTAAAAGTTGGCAAGTTTGCAGCTAGTCAATAACAATAGAGAAGAGCAGGTAAATATATATATATATATATATATATATATATATATATATATATATATATATATATATATATATATATATATATATATATATATATATATATATATATTATGTTAGCACAGAGTAGGAATTTTACCTATAACCTTTGGATAATTGGCGAGACTTATGGGAAAGAAATAGAAAGTTAACTTTTGCCACCTCATATAAGGACAACTTATACAAGATGTTCTACAGGTGGCCCATCCCACCCACAAGATCAGCTAAAATTAATAAAAACTTATTGCCACGAGGTTGGAAATGCAATGTTGCTCTAGGGTCCTTCTGCCATATGTGGTGGCAGTGCCCGAAAGCTAGGTAAGGGCCTTTTGGGCACCAGATAGGAAAGCGGTTAGAAGAGATGTTAAATCAAAGGATGGAGGTGAGGCCAGGACTATTTCTACGAGGGATCACAAAAGAAAAACATGGCAAAGGTGGATTATATTTAATGCTGCATATTTTAACGGCGGCAGCAAGACTGGTCTTCGCACAAAAAATGGAAACATAAAGAGACCCTCAGAACAAGAAACAATAAAGACGATACTGACGTGCGCAGAAGTGGACAGGCTGACTCTAGAGCTGAAAGACGAGCATGAGATGGAATGCCATGAAATCTGGGATGGTTAGAAACGAGGGGAAAAGGTCGGGACAGAAAAACACGGATAGGTGAAGAACGGGAAAACAGGGTATTAATGTTGTACGATAGGTAGGGATTGGATACGTATCTATACTGACAGTGACTACATAATGAAAGGAATCAGTGGGTTACAGGTAACAGATGCCTGTTGAACCATTATTGCTGTAAGATCAAGAAACTCTATGGAAAGGACTAGGCCAGAAAGGTCGCACCATGTCCAACGTTTTTAATGTTTACCTAATAATAATTAAAAAAAACCTTTAAAAAAAGTTGCCAAGTTTGGAGAGTCTTGACTAGACCATAACTTTTAAATAAAAAGTCCAAATAAAGTTTACTGAACCAAAGCCAGATTAGTATGACTCACATTTATGACGGTTGTAGATGACTCACATTTACGACGGTTGTATCCCAGGGTCACGTGATCCCCTTTTGCGACCTTCTGACCCGCAAAGTCAATGCAGGAAGCCAGATTCACTTAATGACCGAGTTACTAACTGACAACCGCAGGGATTCACTTAACAACATTGGGAACAAAGATCATAAAATGGGACAAAATTCACTTAACAACTGTCTCCCTTAGCAACCCTCCCTTCCTCTTTCCTTCTTCCCAGCATTTCCTTCTTCTTTCCTTCCTTCCTTCTATTCTTTCTTTCCCTCCCTCCTTCCTTCCACCCACCCATCTCCTTGCTCCGTCCCTTCTTCTCCCCCCTCCCTTCCACTCTTTCCTTCCTGTCTTCCTTCTTTCCTCCCATCTCCTCCCTTCCTCCCTGCCTTCTCATCTTCCTGTCTTCCCATCTTCCCTCTTTCCTTCCATTTCCTCCCTCCCTTCTTCTCCTTCCTCCATTCCACTCCTTCCTTCCTTCTTTCCTCTCATCTCCTCCCTCCTTCTCCTTTCTCCACTCATCTCCCTCCCTCCCTTCTTTCCTCCCATCTCCTCCCTCCCTTCTAGTCTTCCTTCCTTCCTTCCATTTCCTCCCTCCCTTCTTCTCCTTCCTCCATTCCACTCCTTCCTTCTTTCCTTCTTCCATCCTTCCTCCCATCTCCTCCCTCCCTCCACCCACTCCCCAAGTCCTCCCCTTGCCCACTTCCTCCTCTCCTCCGTCCCCATCCATCTTCACACCCAGGAAACCTCCAGGCTGGAAGGATGGGGGCTGTGAAGGCATGGGATGAGTTAGGGCGGGCATAATTGCTTCTGGCACCTTGACTCCCCAATCTCCCCCTGCCTCCCCCCTCCCCAAAATAAAGGGGAAGGGGAGCCATAGCCTTTCCTCATTGAAGAGGGGGCACTTCAAACAATCCCAGGGCAGCGCAGGGGATCCAGACGGTTTTGCTGCTCCTTCCCGCCCCCCGGGATTCATGGAAATGGAAACAGGTTGCCTTAATTTGGGGCATGCACACATATGGTTCCCCCCCACCTTCGTTGTGGTTGCATTGCGATGTCACTCCCTGTCGAGAAACGGAGCCGAAAGAGGCTGCCTAGCACCAGATGTGTGAGACAAGCCAGCGATTCCCACCACCTCCATCTCTCCCGCACGGACGGTGGGTAGGAAAGACAAACAACAAGCTTCCCGTTAATTCTTCCCCCAAAATAAGGGTCTCATTTTCTTTTGACCCCCAGAATAAATGCTTGGCTTTATTTTTGGGGAGGTCTTACTATTTTTGAGGTGCAGAAGCCAACGAAGCTGCCCCCTCGATCTCCGTTGGCTCCGGCTCGTCTTCCCCTGCAGTTTCAGGGTCCGATGGGGGCACGACAAGAATAGTAAATAGACATGGTCTTGCGCAGGAACAGGAAGCTGAAATTCAAAGCCCCCAAAAGAAGGTATAAAAATCCCACCCACCCTCAGCTCCGTTTTGTCAGCCGCTCAGAGCCACATGTGCTTCTGCTTCATCAATACGCTACCAGCGTTTTTCTCCCAGCTTGGAACTGCCCCTGCAGTGGTGGGTTTTGGCCGGCACCGCCCGGTATGGCCATACTGGTAGTAGTCGGGAGCAGTGGCCACCGTGCCAGAACAGTGGCTCATTTTGCCCACCCGCCCGCCTGCGTTCCATACCTGTTCTTAAAGCAACCAGCCAATTGCGCACGTGTGCACAGCCTGCGCGACCTCCGACAAGCAGCTAAGTGTCACAGGGGCGGTGGAGTGCGCATGGACGCTCAACGCACGTACACGACCAGGATTCCCGGCCCCATGCGCAGCGTACCATTAGCCACGGGGACAGGAACCCACCACTGCGCACCTGGATATTTCTTCCAAGACAACCGAGGATTCCCTTGGCTTTTTTGGCTGCTGCCGCACACGGCTGGCTCCTATTTAAGCCCTTGTCCACTTGGACTCCAAGGCCCCTTTCGCAGTTGCTGGGGGTTCTTTTGGAGCCAGGTTTCGCCTAATCTGGATTTGTCCCTTTGGCTTCCGCCCCAGGAAGCTTCAGGGAACGAAATGACCCCCCCCCCCCCCCCGTCCTCCCTGCAGCTTGTGAATCCTATCATTTGAATGACAATTCCTCCCTCTCTTCTCGTTCCTCGAGACAAGACTCCAGTTCTTTAAAATGTGCAAATCAAATTCTAAATGCTGAGCCTTTTCTTTTGTTCCTGGGAGCCTTTGAGCCTGCTGATCTGGTGAGACCCTTCAAATATATATATATATATGTATATGTATATGTATATGTATATGTATATGTATATGTATATGTATATGTATATGTATATGTATATGTAGAGGTAGAGGTAGAGGTAGAGGTAGAGGTAGAGGTAGAGGTAGAGGTATAGGTATAGGTATAGGTATATGTATAGGTATAGGTATATGTATATGTATATGTAGATGTAGATGTAGATGTAGATGTATAGGTATAGGTATAGGTATAGGTATAGGTATAGGTATAGGTATAGGTATAGGTATAGGTATAGGTATAGGTATAGGTATAGGTATAGGTATAGGTATAGGTATAGGTATAGGTATAGGTATAGGTATAGGTATAGGTATAGGTATAGGTATAGGTATAGGTATAGGTATAGGTATAGGTATAGGTATAGGTATAGGTATATGTATATGTATATGTATAGGTATAGGTATAGGTATATGTATATGTATATGTAGATGTATAGGTATAGGTATAGGTATAGGTATATGTATATGTAGATGTAGATGTATATGTAGATGTATAGGTATAGGTATAGGTATAGGTATATGTAGATGTAGATGTATATGTAGATGTATAGGTATAGGTATAGGTATAGGTATAGGTATAGGTATAGGTATAGGTATAGGTATAGGTATAGGTATAGGTATAGGTATAGGTATAGGTATAGGTATAGGTATATGTAGATGTAGATGTAGATGTAGATGTATATGTAGATGTATATGTATATGTATATGTATGTATGTAGGGAGAGAGAGAGAGAGAGAGAGAGAGAGAGAGAGAGATATGGAGAATTTCATCACTATTTGGGGCAGAGGTTGCATGTAAATCGAGTTTTGCAGCCGGAGGGGAAGGAGGTGCAGCTCAGGTCCAGGTGTTTCTGGCAAGGGGAATGTGGAGATGGCACAGGAGGATGGGACAAGGGGTCTCTTGGCTGGGGAAAGTCATCACCCTCCACTAAACCCAGAGATGTTGTGGCCTGCCAGTGGCCAGTGGAGTAGCAGCACATTCGGGCAGTGAGGAGGGTTGGGGAGGAACCTGGGCCAGTCCTGGAGTCTGGGGGAGGCTCAGATGAGGGCTCTGTGTGGGAGGCAGAGAGGGGGCCAGGGCCGTATGCCAGTTATCAGCTGCCTTCAGAGTCAGACATCAGTGAGGCAGAAGAACAGCTGGAGCCTGTTCCCAGTGTGCGCACGCGCAGAGTGGTCAGACGAAGGGAAGAGCTAAATATCAGGGGTCGACTTGGGAGTAAGGCCACAGGTGGGGACGGTGAATGGCCCCTCCCATAGGGAATAAAAGAGGAGCGGAAGGGGAGTGGAGTTTGCAGGAGACAATTAGTTCGCTTCATTGGTTGGTGACTCTCTGAGACTCCTTGCCAAGTTGTACAGATCTCAGCCTGGCAGCCCTCCAAGCCAGAGACGGTTTGTGACCGTAAATCCTCCCTGGAAAGACTTTGCTGGATGTGGAGGAGCAGAATTCACAGTCAATTAATAAAAGGGGTTTTTATGGGGACCAGGAGTTTTCTTCAGGCTCTCGAGAAGCCTCGGTCAGAACCAGGGGTTGGTTTACCTGGGTAAAGAAATCGCATTCAGGCGTCCACCTCTTGATGGTTGACTTTTCCCAGTAAACGAGGATGTGGCCTTAAGGCCTGTATTTGCCGTAAAGCCTGCGGTCCTCGCTTTCTCCTTCGCCAAAATCCATTTAGAACATAAAGTCCCAGAGCTGGAAGGAACCACAAAGGTTAACAATCGTCTTGCTTCATAATAGAAATCCCGGTCCCAATTGTGGTCGTAAGTCAAGGACTGCATATAATCGGCCCTGATTGTGGAAAGGATGGGCCAGCACAGGATACGTCGTCCACAATGATGGCTTCCCTCGGCCTCCCAAATCTCATTAAAGATTTAATGCCACTTTTAAAAGTTTCCCCTTTTCTCTCCCGCTGAGGGGTTTTGCTGGAGTTTCCTCTTTCACTTGTCACCTTTTCAAAAACGCTGAGAGACGATTCCTTGGGACGGGAACACCGGTGCCCTTTTCAGTTCTGCTCGAGAGGGCAAAGGGCCGGGCGCCTTCACCAGCCTTTACAGGTTGGCTCTGACTCCCTTCCAAATCGGCAGCCGGGTTAAAAAAAAATCAAACCTCTCAGAATCTCCACCGAAGGCTGTAAAAACACAAATTAATTTCTCCTGCCCCCCCCCCTCGTTCCCCCCCAAAGTGGCTGGAAATGCCAGCGTCAGATCTGCCGTGGGAGGCTTTCTCCTCCGCCTGCTCCCAGCCTTGCTAACTTTCCCCGGGATCCGGCCATCGAGAGTGGACCGCTGATATTTCAGGGAGCTTGATAGCTGTCGTGCCATGACATTTCGCGTTTGACGGCTCTTGTCCGAAGCTCTTGTCTGAATATTTGATAAATGAAGGCTAAAAGGGGCCGGGAGTTTGAGGCCTGGTATTTGTTACCCGGACTTGACGTTTGACAGCTGGTGTGTGCATATTTCACCCCTCCACACATTTATTTATTTCCAAGTATCGAGGCCTGCTTCTTTTGGAGTCACTTTTCATTGTTCAACCCGGGGTAATATTTTTGATATTTTTCTTCTTCGACTGCTAACGTTTCTTTCTGGCGTTCTGCATGGCTACTATTTCATTGGACTGGCACTGATGATGTTACCTAGCTGGGTCTTGAGACGTCTGCAAGAAAACCACCTAACTCAGACAGCGCCAAGGACTGAATGCTGAGTAGAATAGAGCTGGGAGGGACCTTGAAGGTCTTCTAGTCCAGCCCGCTGCTGAAGCAGGAGAACTTTTACCATTTCAGATAAGTGACTTGCTAGTCTCTTCTTAGAAACCTCCAGTGATGGAGCATCCTTATTTCCAGGTTGCTTCTCCCCTTGATTAGTTTCCACCCATTGCTTCTTGTCCTGCCTTCAGGTGCCTTGGAGAATAGCTTGACTTCCTCTTCTTTGGGGCAGCTCCTCAAATACTGGAAGACTGCTATCATTTCACCCCCTAATCCTTCTCTTCCCCAGACCAGCCAAACCCAATTCCTCCAGCTGCTCTTTGTATGTTTTAATCTCCAGACCTTTAATCATCTCAGCTGCTCTTCTCTGCACGTTTCCCAAAGCCTCAGCATCTTCTTTTGTAGCACAGTGACCAAAATTGGTCTCCTCCCCCTGCAAGAAAATAGCTGAAGTCCAAGAGCACCAAGGACCCCACAATCCTCCTCCTCCTCCTCCTCCCTTCCCCACAAACCCTTTGAAGCACTGATGATATTCCCTAGATGGGTCATGAGATGTCTGCAAGAAAGCCATCAAGCTCAGAGAGGACAACCAGTCCTCCTCTTCCTCCTCCTCTCCACAATCCCCTCTCCTTTCTAGCACTCTGAAAAACAGTTCCAGGAACTGGGCATGTCTGGTTTAATGACAAGGAGGACCAGGGGAGACATGATAGCAGTCTTCCGATATCTCAGGGGTTGCCACAAAGAAGAGGGAATCAAGCTATTCTCCAAGGCACCTGAGGGTAGAACAAGAAGCAATGGGTGGAAACTAATCAAGGAGAGAAGCAACTTAGAAGTGAGGAGGAATTTCCTGACAGTTAGAACAATTGACCAGTGGAACAGCTTGCCACCAGAATTTGTGGGTGCTCCATCACTGAAGGTTTTAAATAGCTGATTGGACAGCCATTTGTCTGAAAGGGTAGAGGGTTTTCTACCTGAACAGGAGGTTGGACTGGAAGACCTATCCTGTTATTCTGTTATTTGATCGGTGGAACCACTTGCCTCCATCACTGGAGATTTTCAAGAAGAGGGTGGAGAACCGTTTGTTTGGGATTGCACAGGGTCTCCTGCTGGAGCAGAGGGTTGGTCTGGATGACCTCCAAGGTCCCTTTCTATTATTCTATGTTCTAAGTGCGCAACGTAACTGGAAATCAATATGCTTTTGTTTGATATCTGAGATACTGTAAGGAGCCGTATCTTTATTTGGGAACAAAAGGGAGCCAAAACAAACAGATATGCTGGCAAGTAAACTCTGACAATTGTTAAGACTTTTATGTTGCAACATAACATCTAAAATATTTCTAAAGCGTCAGGCTGAAGCACTTTTATTTCCAGGTAAATCACATTTCTTTAGCTACAGTGGCATGCTTTTAGCTGGAGTTCAATTGGGCGTTTTATATTTGTTTCTTACTTTTATCCTTCTCTTTATCTTCTCCTTCAGGATTGACTGGATTAGAACATACAATTGTGGTCCTCCCTCTGCTGTCCTTTTAATTGCGAAGAGCTAGTAATGGAAAGCAGCTTTTGCAAAAGAGAAAAACACTCACAGCCTCCTTTCTGAGATGAAGCATCAGAGCACTTTTAAAAAACACAAGTGCTCTTTAGTCTGTCTGGGTGTTTCCGGGTTGCAAAAAACGGAATAACATTGTTTATGTTTATGTATTTGGTGGGAGAAAAAATACACTTTGTACGAACCTCTCTGCCTTTGTTGGAAAAGCTGCTGTCTGTCTTCACCCAGAAATGTTCTCCAGAATTTAGGTAGGGATTTTTCTTACCAATTACCCAGGTTAGAAAGCAGAATAACAGATGAATGGAGTTGGAAGGGACCTTGTTGGTCATCTAGTCCAACCCTCCACCCAAGCAGGAGAATCTATTCCATTTCCGACAGAGGGCAGTCCAGTCTCTTCTTGAAAGCCTCCAGGGATGAAACTCTCACAATTTCTGAAGGCAACTTCTCTTCCATGGGTTGATTGCTGGTCTCATTGTCAGAAAGTTTCTCCTTATTTCCAGATTGAATCTCTCCTTGGATCCATTTCCATCCCTTATTCCCTGTCTGGCCTTCGGGGGCTTTGGAAAATAGCTTGACCCCCTTCTCTTCGTGACAGTTCCTCAAATATTGGAAGGCTGCTCTCCTGTCCCCCCTGGTCCTTCTCTTCCCTAGACCAGCCATGCCCAGTTCCTGCATCCATTCATGGGATGTTTTAGCTTCCAGTCCCCTCATCATCCTGGTTGCTCTTCTCTGCCCTCTTTCTAGAGTCTCAACTTCTTTTTTATAGTGTGGTGATCAAAAACTGGATGCAGGACTCTAGATGTGGTCTTACTTAAGGCTTTGTAGAGTGGAATTAGTCCCTCCCTTGATCTTGGGGTCTAGGGCAGTGTTTCTCAATCTTGGCCACTTGAAGATGTCTGGACTTCAACTCCCAGAATTCCCCAGCCAGCATTCACTGAAGTCCAGACATCTTCAAGTGGCCAAGGTTGAGAAACACTGGTCTAGGGTCTCCTGCTTGAGCTGGGGGGGGGGTGTCGGACGATGACCCTCAAGGTCCTTCCCAGCCCTATTCTGATTGAAGCTTCTGATTGGATGGCAGTGGTGGGGATGGAGGGATTAGTTCTGACCAACCCCCCCCCCCCATCCATTCGGAATTGATGAATCTCCTTGGATGACAAGCAAAATGCCTCCTTCCATGGTTCAAAGGTTGTAAGTCAGTGCCACTGTGACTTTGATCAGTCACTAAACGAACTGTTGTAAGTCAAGGACAGCCTAGCATTTTCATTTTTCAGGCTCCCCCTAATCTCTAATCCCTCTGTAGCCGTTCTCCCCCCCCCCCCCCCAACTTCTTCCTTCTTTGTGAATCCAGCCGCTGACTTCCTGGAAACCTCTTCAAAGCACTCAGGCTCGGTAATGATAAGTAAATTTGTAGAAAAATTGCATAATTCACCAAGGAGAGCAGCAAGCAGTTTAGAAATGGCTGCAGGCCTGTTTGAATGTAGACGTTGAAAAGGATGTCATTTTTTATTATTATTATTAAATGTAGTTCTCTTAGATATTTTCCTTTTGAAAATTAAAAAGAAGTAAGATTTGCTCATGTTTGCCTGACGCTTTTCCAACATAGGCCGCCCCGAATCGCTTCATAATGAAACGAGCGGCATATACATTTAATAAACAAACAAGTAACTAAATAAGCCTAAGGGGGGAACTAGAACTCACCATCTCCTAGTAGTGAGTGGGCCAAAGTCACCCAGCTGGCTTTCGTGCCTAAGGTGGGACTAGAACTCTGATGCTTTCTCACCTGGTGCCCTAAGCCTTATACCCAGCTACTTTACTGAATTTCTACAATGATTTCTACAGGTTTTTTTTAAGCAACTGAAATAATTTACCGAATAGACGTGAAAAAAGCAAGGAATAAAAGAAAGGGAAATAGTAGAAGAATAATTTCCAACTTTCAACACTGTGTGTGTGTGTATTTGTGTGTGTCTGTTTGTGTGTGTATGAATGTAAATGTAAATGTAAATATAAATATATATGCAGTGACTCAGTGGCTAAGAAGCTGAGCTTGTCGATTGGAAAGATTGGCAGTTGGAGGTTCGAATCCGCAATGCCACATAACGGAGTGAGCTCCTGTTACTTGTCCCAGCTTCTGCCAACCTAGCAGTTCGAAAGAAAGTAAAAAATGCAAGTAGAAAAATAGGGACCACCTTTGGTGGGAAGGGAACAGCGTTCCGTGCGCCTTCGGCGTTGAGTCATGCCGGCCACATGATCACGGAGACGTCTTCGGACAGCACTGGCTCTTTGGCTTAGAAACAGAGATGAGCAGCGCCCCCTAGAGTCAGGAATGACTAACCCACATGTGCAAGGGGAACCTTTACCTTTATATGTGTACATACATACATGCATACATACACACACATAGAGATAGACATAGAGATAGACAGACAGACAGACAAACAGACAAACAGACAGATATTCACACACACACACATACACACACAGATGGGGGAGGGAGATATGAAATGAATAGTAGACACATTATGATATTGTAAGAGCCAAGGTGGTGCAGTGGTTAAATGCAGCACTGCAGGCTACTGCTAGATCGGCAGGTCAGCGGTTCAAATCTCACCGGCTCAGGGTTGACTCAGCCTTCCATCCTTCCGAGGTGGGTAAAATGAGGACCCAGATTGTTGGGGGCAATACACTGATTCTGTAAACCGCTTAGAGAGGCCTGAAAGGCCTATGAAGCGGTATATAAGTCTACTGCTATTGCTATTGCTATTGCTATTGCTATTTCTTACTCCTAAACAGTTCTAATTATTAAATCCCCAAATTTAAGTTTCGTTTCATTCCGTTTGAAGCCAAAAGTCCCCAGTGGTTTTCACATAGAAACAAAGCTCATTAAAATCCTTTCTTTAATCGAAGTAGTTATTTTCACCACCTCTGCCAAGTCCATTAATTTCACAATTCATCCTTCCATTGTGTAGATTCCATCGCTGTGCATTCAGAAGTCTCGCTGCTCTTATCAAATATAGAGACAAAAATCCATGTTTTTTTCTTTCCCTCCAGCTTCTAATCCATTAAGCGTAGAAGAAGAAAAAGGATCCCTGGTTTCAATTGTATGGTTTTTTTTTTTTAGAATTCTCTGAATTAAATGATGTATCTGATTCCAATCATTCTTACCTTTCATACATGTCCACCAAATATGATCAAAAGGAGCTTCAGATGGATTACGTTTCCAATATATATTTGACACACCATTATACATCTTTGACAATCTATATATAAAAAAACCTGTGTGTGTGTGCATGTGTGTGTGTTCCAGCATAACTCTGAAACGCCTGGAGAAATTTCAACCAAACTAGTTACACAGATGACTTAGTCTCTGGAAACAAATATTGTGGGGGTGGACACCCCTAAAACTCCTTGGGGTATGTGTTCTGTTAAGATACAGCCTGTTGTGCCTTAAAATGGCTTCTACTGTACAGTGCAGTGGAGTTGCCATGGTAACGGCTTCACAGTCCTCCACAAGGGGGCTCCCTCTGGTAAGGGGGAAAATCCAACATTTGGTCCGGACATTTCCCCCCTATAAATAAATACCCAGACGACGCCGGGTATTTATTGGCTAGTTTATAGAATATTTTGTAGAATCCTAGGACTGGAAGGGATCTTGAAGGTCTTCTAGTCCAACCCCAATCAGGTGCTAAATGCATCAACTTATCAAAATTGTCTTTCAAATTGAAAAATCAATGTGAATTTGAGTCCCCTTGATCAAGCATTGCATTATATCCAATTTTCTTTGCCCATTTAATCCAAAGGTCTTTAACCTATTCATCTTCTACATTCGTTTTCAATCAAAGTTTGTGCATCTTAGCAATAACGTCCTCATTGTTGGTATACGGGTCCGGTTCAAAATTATTTGTAAACTGAAAAGTCTTTTAATTTTTCCATCAAGCGAGCACAAGTGAACCATCGACAGGCAAAAAATCCCCTTTTCAAATCCTTCTCCTGTTTTTAATTTAGCTTCACCTTCAGAAAAAGTCAATAAATTAGTGTAGGTCAATCAGATTTGTGTGATTATCGTTCCTCTCCAATAAAAAAGCTTTTTGGGATGACAAATGCAAAGGAATTTGGAGAGTTAATCCTGCTAAGGTGACCAGATTTTAACATTGGTAAAGAGGGACACCATTGACCGGGGGGGGGGGGGTTGATTAAATTTTGTTGGAGGTCGGCTCGTGTGGGAAAAATGGTGGCAAGGTTTCTTTGAAATATATTTCCCTGGGACTAATTTCACCATTTTAATTTGCTCAGTTCTTTGTATTAACATCTACATCATTCTGGATTGACTTGGAGTGCCCGCCTGCTGGTAAGTGATCTGGGTTTTTTCTTTTATTTTTTTAATGTATTTTAAAATAATATTTTATTTATTGTGCATAGGATTTTTTAAAATAGTTTTATTCTGTGGATTCTTTTTTAAAATTGTCTTAGACTATTTAAAAAAAGATTCTATCCAAAATAAATTGAAGTGAAACCATTTTTAAAAATTCTATGCACAATACTTTGAAATATATTGTGCATAGAATTTTTTAAAATAGTTTTACTTCAATTTATTCTGTGTGGAATAGTTTGAAATGTTTTACTTCAATTTATTCTGTGCGGATTCTTTTTTTAAAATTGTCTTAGACTATTTAAAAAAAAGATTCTATCCAAAATACAAAATACCAGCTGCAGTTATTCACTTAAGAACTGTGGCAAGAAAGGTGGTTTAGTGACCAAAGTTACAATGGCATTGAAAAAAGTGACTGATGACCATTTTTCACACTTAGTGACCATTTTCACACTTAGCGACCGTTGCAGCATCCTCATGGTCACGTGATCAAAATTTTGATGTTTGGCAACAGTTACAATTTATATTTGTAAATTGTAGTTATGTTGAAATAAAAAAATATTACAATACTATTTTTGCATTGTATGTACTAATTTAACTTAACAAATGTGGCAAGAAAAATTGTAAAATGGGGCAAAACTCAATAAATTCTCACTTAACAACATAAATTTTGGGCTCAATTGTGGTCGTGCATTGAGGACTACCTGCTCTTATCTTCAGTGTTACTTCATTCTGCTGTAGCATCAAATTTCATATAGAACAAGCTTGTTCTTACAGAATTGTGGAATTGTTATATAACTGTCTACCTTTAGAAAAGTTTCTCTTGAGTTAAACTCAGCTCCTATAATTTTATTGATGTGTCGTAATTTTCTTAGCAGTAGTATGGAAATTGTCAGTTGCTTTTGGACAATTTTAATATTTTCCTATTAAACATACAGTACTGAGATTCCCAGGTGGATTCCCCTCCAATTATTAGCCAGGTTCAACCCTGCTCATCTTTTTGAGAGCAGGCAAAAACAGCCAGGTTACATCCCTACAAATTGAAAGCTAAATGGGAAAAACAACAGTTTCAAAAATAACCTGGCAGTTTTTGAATATGTTTATGGTTTCTCCAAGAGTGGAAAAAACCAAGATATGAAAATGAATAAATATTAGAATGTGCAGGAATGAATAAATTGACAATTAAAATCAAGAAGGCTTCGAATACTTTTTCACCTGGGATTTGTTTTATCAATTGCTAACTAACAGAAACAGCAATTAGAAATCTAAAAGTATGAAAGTATGCTTTCTGAGCTTGGTGCAGCAAGGATCCCACTATCCCCCACCTCCTCTTTCTCCCTCTCTTTCTCCTTTTTGTCCTTTCTCCTCCTTCCCCCCAAAAAGAGAAAGAGAGGGAGAAAGAGGAGGCGGGGGACAGTGGGATCCTTGCTGCACCGAGCTCAGAAAGCAGCAAGGATCCCACTATCCCCCACCTCCTCTTTCTCCCTCTCTTTCTCCTTTTGGGGGCAAGGAGGGGAAAGGACGAAAAGGAGGAAGAGAGGGAGAAAAAGGAGGTGGGGGATAGTTCTTCCCCCCCCAGCAAACTTGTGGCAGCCACCTGAGCTCCCCCCCCCCACGCCTTCTCGCCTTCCCTCAGGTGGAAGTTGCTCGCAATCTCACCCTCTCGCAAGGCTCTCGACTCCTCCGGGGACTCTTCGCCGCGGTGGCTCGACCAGCTCAGGCTTCCTCCTGCTGCTGTTGCCGCTGCCGTCTGGCTCCAGCAGAACACGGCACGGGACGGCTTGGGGACTGAGCGCGGCCGGCGCAAAATACTGTCCGTACCGCACCTAGTGGGACCTAGAAGACAGGCCATGCAAGTTCCCGCCCCTGCCCTCGTGCCCGCGCCCGTTATTTTTGGAGGCCTGGCATATACATGTAAAACCATGTGCAATTCAGTAAGGCTCACCCCTTAATATATTAGTTCAGGACTTACAGCTTAATGACATCAGATTTTCCATATTGTATCTTTTCAATTGACTACTGTATAGCGACGTTGTGAGCTATAGTGCAGAATCCCGATGCTATCGCGAGTAGGATAAGTCTTCCCTTGAATATCTAGGCTTTCTGCTTTCCGAAAGCATCGAACTGAGAGATTAAATATTTGTCTAAACGGATTGGGATGAGTGACATTCTCGTTCTTACAGAGACGGCTATTCAGCATTTTCTGTCCTCCTTCGGACACCGTCTCTCATGACGTTTGCGAGCCAATCAAGAGCGTGGCTTTGAAAACCTGCGGCGTGATCCTGCTGCGCGGGAGCGAGTGTCTCTCCCCAAATATGGAGGACGTAGTGGGCAACTGGTATGTATCCTAGAAAATCAGTGAGACCCGCTGGCAGCCCCTATCTTGCAGCCTCTTTACATTGGTAAAAATAAATTTTTTTTAAAAAAATGGGACTTTTTAAGAACGCCGCGGGACGCGGGACAAATTGTGCAAAATCGTGATTGTCCCGCCAAAAGCGGGCTGTCTGGTCACAGGTATGAATCATACCTGTTCTATACCAGTCCTTCTCTTCGCCATGCCTAATAAAATAAACTTGAAAAACTATCATATTTTTCGGAGTTCCCTCAAAAAAGAGGGTGAAAATCTGGATGCGTCTTATACACCGAATTGCAGCATTTTTTGCCTCCCGAAACCCTGCCTGCTTCACCAAAATGGCTGTGCAGAGCCTTTAGGAGGCTTCCAGAGTGCTCCTGGGGGCTGGGGAGGGCAGAAATGAGCCAAAAATGAGCTGTTTTTTGTTCAATTTTGCCCCCACCCAGCCCTGAGGGGCACTCATGGAAAATGGGCCGTTTTTGGGAGGTCTGCAGAGTGCAAAAACTTTTTTAATTTGCCTCTTCAAAATCTTGGTGCGTCTTATACTCCAAAAAATGCGGTGTAGTCCTTGACAGTTTATTTAGTGCATTTAAAGGCCGCTCTTTTGAAGACAGCAAAGTCCAGATTTTGGACAGAGAGGACCGCTGGTTTGAGAAGTGGGGTCCAAGAAGCCCAAATCTATGCCCAAATTGAACAGACCCCTTTCAACTGAGGGGGAGGGATACGGAATCATCTACCTCCAGTCTACAACAGGGTCCTTTCGGCTGTTCCAAGAAGGCTTCACCCCCATTTGCATGATCCAGGTGACCCTGAGGACAGAGATAAACCTCCAGGTGGCCTCAACATCTCTCTCAAAGGATGCAAATGACCAGCTGCCTGCAAGGAATATCAATACTTCCCTTCCCCTCCATCCAGTCAGAGCTGAAGAAGCTTCTTGGATGAGAAGTGAAATGTCTTCAAAAGGAAAAACAAGAAAGTCCAGTTGCTTTTGGGACAACCAGGACCTGGAGGATGGAGAATCTCCGTAGATATTTCTTTCAAAATGTTTCGCTTCTTGTCCAGGTTCTTCTTCAATTTGTGAACCTTCTTTGATTCTTCTTCACTTTAATACTGAATCACTGATGATGTTCCCTAGTTGGGTCTTGAAATGTCTTGAAGAAAACAACGAAGCCCAGAGAGCACCAAGGACCATACAGTCCATCTCCCCCCCCTCCTCTTCCTCTTTGTCTCTGCAAACCCCTTCTGGCACTGATGATGTTACCCACTTGGGCCATGAAACGTCCTCCAGAAAACCTCCAAGCTCACCAAGCACCAAAGACCCCAAATTTCAACCTTGAGCGGCAAAGGTTCTCTCCTATCCGCATCCTTTGGGGGTCCCCAGGAGGAGGGTCTGTTCTGAGTTCCCCCAATCTCCTCCCTGCTCCAGCCCCAGAACATGTTTGTCTGGCTGTCCTCTGCCTCAAACCCGGAGCCCCGGCTCTTCCCGCTGTGCGATTCAGAGACCCGAGTTTTAATTACCGAAGTGGGCCTGTCTGTTTTGCCCAGCGCAGCACTCTTCAAAGTTCAATTGTTGATGGAGGCCAGCCCCATTCCTCACCAGGTGGAGGAAATGAGATGCGGATCGTAACATAAAAGATTGTTTTAATTAAACCTGGCATTTCCAAGGCTTCTGCTGACAGGGGATAATAGCCTCGCTGGGTTCCAAAAACAGATTAGACAAATTTATGGGGGATGGAGACATCGGTGGCAATTAGCCAGGATGGCCTGTCGACGGGTATCGAAAGGGTCTCTTTGCTCCTGAAAGCATCCTCTGCGGAGAGGGGCTCCCCACTCACCCCCCTCCCCATTTCTTTTTTAAAAAAAATATTTTTATTAAACAGTTTTTTTTTAAAAAAAGACAAAAATATTATTATTTTTTGCAATTTCCTTCTGTACAACATCTCCACCTTAGTATACATGCATTGTAAATGTATTTCTCCCCCTTTATTTCAGTTTCTCTTTGTATAGACACATGATACTATTATATGCATTCCTTAATTTGCAATCCTTCATTACATTTATACATGTTTGTTCATCAGAGAAAGTAAATAAGTAAGGACAACAACGGAAAGGAGGGAGGATGAAGAGGGAAAGGAAGAAAGGGTAAAGCAGAGGATGAAAGGGAGGGGAAGTAAGAGTAGGAGAGAGGGGAAGAAGGAGGAGAAGAGAGGAGGAAGGGGGAAAGAGAAGGGAAGAAGAAAGGAGTAAGAAGGAGGAGAGAAAGAAAGAGTAAAAGCAGAGGAAGTAAGGGAGGGGAATTAAGAGTAAGAGAGAAGGGAAGAAGGAGGAGAAGAGAGGAGGAGGGGAGAGAGAGGGGAAGAAGGAAGGAGGAAGGAAAGGAGGAAAGAAGAAGGCACAGAAGGGAGGTGGAGAAGAGAGAAGGAGCAAAGTTGTTGCAAAATAAGATGGAGCCATGGGGTGGCAAGAAAGTGATCCGAACTATATTCTATATATTTGCAAGAAGATAATGATAATGATAAAGATAAAAGATGAATAGATAAATGTTAAAAGTAATTATAAGACTGTATATTTGTGAATGAATTTGAAAGGGAAAAATAAAAAACTTCCTAAAAAAAATACCTGTTTGTTCATCTCTGCCTATCCATTGCTCATTTCTATCTCCTGGGCCTTCTTCATTCAGTCTTTCCTTAAGCTTCACACCTCTCCTCTAGCCCTTTGTGTACCACTCCCCATTTCTAAACAAGGGGCTGTGTTGCCGATGGGGTGGAGGCAGCGTCGGTTCTGGATTTTGTTTCCCAAGGGGTGAGAATAGAAGGACGATTTGTATGCCACTTGTGTTCTGTTTCCCAAGCTCTGTTCTTCAGAGGCATTGGACTACAACTCCCATCATCCCCAGTCATATTTTGACCCAGCTTCTTACATCTTTCTGTCTCTTTCTAGGTCAGGGGAGCAGGGCGGGGAGGGGAGGGGGTTGCCTCTAGCATCTGGCCTGGTACAAATTAAATTTCAGGTAACAGCACATCTTGAGTTCTATCTATCTATCTATCTACCTACCTACCTACCTACCTACCTACCTACCTACCTACCTACCTACCTACCTACCTATTATTTACATCTATTTTTACATCTGTCTGTTATTCTGCCTGCCTGCCTGCCTGCCTGCCTGCCTGCCTGCCTGCCTGCCTGCCTGCCTGCCTACCTACCTACCTACCTACCTACCTACATACATACATACATACATACATACATACATACATACATACATACCAGAGGTGAGTTCCTAGCAGTTCGCACCTATTCGGTAGAACCGGTTCGTCAAATCTACCGAACCGGTTAGAAGAGGTTCCACCAGTGGACCCGGAAAGCAGGCCACACCTACAGAAGAGCTTCCAAATGTTTTTGAAACCCACCACTGACACACACACACACTCACACAGAGAGAGAAAGAGAAAGAAAGGAAGAAATAAAAAAAGAAAAAGGAAAGAAAAAGTGAGAGAGAGATGAAAGAAAAAAAGGAAAAAGAGACAGAGAGACAAAAGGAAGGAGAGAGAGAGAGAGAGAGAAAGAAAGAAAGAAAACACATGGCCAGCAAGCCACTCCCACAAAGGAGGCCACAACCACAGAATAGGTTCAAAAAACTTTTGAAACACACCACTGATACCTACCTACCTACCTACCTACCTACCTATATGTTGCATTTGTGCTGATAAATAAATAAACAGAGATTAGTATAGATCTATTTCAAGCTATTTAGCTCTCATCAGCTAGCCATACCCTTACTGGGATTCGAACCTGGGCTGCTTTTAGGCAGTTATATTAACCTCTAAGCCGCAAGCTCTCAAAAAGGAAGTGGTATGCTCCCTCCCATATTTGGGCATACCAGGTACTTTGACATAACACTAGATAGATAGATAGATAGATAGATAGATAGATAGATAGATAGATAGATAGATAGATAGATAGATAGATAAGAGAGAGAGAGAGAGAGAGAGAGAGAGAGAGAGAGAAGATAGATAGATAGATAGATAGATAGATAGATAGATAGGAGAGAGAGAGAGAGAGATAAGATAGATAGATAGATAGATAGATAGATAGATAGATAGATAGATGATAGATAGATAGATAGATAGATAGATAGATAGATAGATAGATAAGAGAGAGATAGATAGATAGATAGATAGATAGATAGATAGATAGATAAGATAGATAGATAAATAAATAGATTAGATAGATAGATAGATAAGAGATAGATAGATAGATAGATAGATAGATAGATAGATAGATAAGAGAGATAGATAGATAGATAAATAGATAGATAGATAGATAGATAGATAAGAGATAGATAAATAGATAGATAGATAGATAGATAGATAGATAGATAGATAGATAGATAAGAGAGAGAGAGAGAGAGAGAGAGAGAGAGATAAATAAATAGATAAGATAGATAGATAGATAGATAGATAGATAGATAGATAGATAAGAGAGATAGATAGATAGATAGATAAATAGATAAGATAGATAGATAAATAAATAGATTAGATAGATAGATAGATAGATAGATAAGAGATAGATAAATAGATAGATAGATAGATAGATAAGAGAGATAGATAGATAGATTGATAGATAGATAGATAAGAGAGATAGATAGATAGATAAATAGATAAGAGATAGATAGATAGATAGATAGATAGATAAATAGATAAGATAGATAGATAGATAGATAAGAGAGAGAGAGAGAGAGAGAGAGATAGATAAGAGAGATAGATAGATAGATAGATAGATAGATAAGAGAGATAGATAGATAGATAGATAGATAGATAGATAGATAGATAGATAGATAGATAAATAGATAAGATAGATAGATAGATAGATAGATAGATAGATAGATAGATAGATAGATAGATAGATAAGAGAGATAGATAGATAGATAGATAGATAGATAGATAGATAGATAGATAGATAGATAGATAGATAGATAGATAGATAAATAGATAAGAGAGATAGATAGATAGATAAATAAATAGATAGATAGATAGATAGATAGATAGATAGATAGATAGATAGATAGATAGATAGATAGATAGATAGATAGATAAGAGAGATAGATAGATAAATAAATAGATAGATAGATAGATAGATAGATAGATAGATAGATAGATAGATAGATAGATAAGAGATAGATTTATTAGATAGATAGATAGATAGATAGATAGATAGATAGATAGATAGATAGATAGATAGATAGATAGATAAGAGAGATAGATAGATAGATAAATAAATAGATAGATAGATAGATAGATAAGAGATAGATAAATAGATAGATAGATAGATAGATAGATAGATAGATAGATAGATAGATAAGAGATAGATAAATAGATAGATAGATAGATAGATAGATAGATAAATAAATAGATAAGATAGATATTGATATATAAATATTTTGATGCATGACATTTATCTCAAAAGTTGGGATAAAATACAGGTAGTCCTCACTTAATGAACGATGCTTAGCAGCCGTTCAAAATTATGACTGGCGTTCCAAAAGCTCCTGAAGATCCGGTTCTGGGACTCCCATGGCTGCACGCAGATTTTGGTTGCTCGGCAACCAGCCCACTTTTCGGAGCAAAGTGGAGGCTTTCTGAGGCCTCATGGCCACCATTTACAATGTTTTTGCCAGTTTCCAGGCTTTTGGGTTGGCTTCCAGAAAGAAAGAAAAAACACCCATGGGGATATATGGATTCACTTAATGACTGCTGTGTTCACTTAGTGATCGTAGTATTCATTTAATCGCAGCCATGAAAAAAGTTGGAAAAGTGGGTCTGGTCACCCGAGTGCCTTGGCTTATGACCATCAGGACGTACAAGGGAAATCCTGGGCTTCCTTAGGCTCATACGTGATGCATTATTTTCTCAGCGGCCCAGTGGTTAGAACGCAGTATTGCAGGCCACTTCTGCTGACTGCCGGCTGACTGCAATTTGCCAGTTCAAATCTCACCAGGCTCAAGGTTGACTCAGCCTTCTGTCCTTCTAAGGTTGGGAAAATGAGGACCCAGATGGTTGGGGACAAGAGGCTGACTCTGTAAACAGCTTAGAGAGGGATGGAAAGCACTGCAAAGCAGTATATAAGTCTAAGGGCTATTGCTATTCCTTCCTTCCTTCCTTCCTTCCTTCTCTTACTTCCACCCTCCCTCCTTTCATGTTTCCTTCTTTCCATCCATATTTCTCCTCCCTCCCTCCCTCCCTTACTTCTCTTGCACCATCCCCCTTTCATGTTTCCTTCCTTCCACCCATATTTCTCCTTCCTTCTCTTCCTTCCTTCTCTTCCTCCCTCCCCCTTTCATGTTTCCTTCCTTCCACCCATATTTCTCCTCCCTCCCTCCCTTCTCTCCCTCCCTCCTTTCATGTTTCCTTCCTTCCACCCATATTTCTCCTTCCTTCCTTCCTTCCTTCCTTCCTTCCTTCCTTCCTTCCTTCCTTCCTTCCTTCCTTCCTTCCTTCCTTCCTTCCTTCCCCCTCCCTTCTCCATCTGGAGGTTTTTAAGAAGAGGCTGTGCAGACATTTGTCTGACATGGTATAAGGTTTCCTGCCTGAGCAGGGGGTTGGACTAGAAGGCCTCCAAAGTAAAAAAAAAAGTGAACTCTGTGTGTGAGTTTGTGTGTGTGTGTGTGTGAATAAGACGGTTCCTATGCATGGCCAACCTTTAAGTTTCTAGTCCATAGAAAGAGCCAACGAGGTACTAATTTACAAGATGATAATGAGGGACCCTGATTTATGGCGCAGGTTTCCCAGAAACCGTCTGAGAACAGGATGAAGAAATTGGCCTGCGAAGGCCACACATGTTTTATCACACCACGTTTCAAAATCATCATCCTCCTTTGCTGGGCTCCTTTAAGTATCTCTTGAGAAGCAAGGTGTGACGTTTCCTGGCAGAGCTGAGAACCAGGCCGGGGAGATGCCGGAGAATAATAAGCACTTCTTAAAGTTTTCCCAGTTGCAATGTGATAGTTGCACTGTAAGGAAGGCTGAGCACCAAAGGACGGAGGCCTCTGAACTCTGGTGCCGGAGAAGAAGACTCCTGCATTGAGTCCCTTGGACTGCAAGGCCATCCAACCGGTCAGTCCTAGAGGAGATCCACCCTGGCTGCTCTTTAGAAGGCCGGATCCTGAAGAGGAAACTCAGAGACTTTGGCCACCTAAGGAGAAGGAAGAAGGACTCCCTGGAGAAGAGCCGCATGCTGGGAACGATGGAGGGCAAAAGAAGAAGAAGGGGACGGCAGAGAAGGAGGTGGCTGGATGGAGTCACAGAAGCAGTTGGCGTGAGCTTCAATGGACTCCAGAGGATGATAAAGTACGGGAAGGCCTTGAGGAATGTGGTCCATGGAATTACAATGGGTTGGAGAAGACTCCTGCATTGAGTCCCTTGGACTGCAAGCCGATCCAACCGGTCAATCCTAGAGGAGATCAACCCTGACTGCTCTTTAGAAGGCCAGACCCTGAAGGGGAAACTCAAACGCTTTGGCCACCTGAGGAGAAGGAAGAAGGACTCCCTGGAGAGGAGCCTCATGCTGGGAACGATGGAGGGCAAAAGAAGAAGAAGGGGACGGCAGAGAAGGAGGTGGCTGGATGGAGTCACAGAAGCAATCGGCATGAGCTTCAATGGACTCCAGAGGATGATAAAGTACGGGAAGGCCTTGAGGAATGTGGTCCATGGAATTACAATGGGTTGGAGAAGACTCCTGCATTGAGTCCCTTGGACTGCAAGCCGATCCAACCGGTCAATCCTAGAGGAGATCAACCTGCTCTTTAGAAGGCCAGACCCTGAAGGGGAAACTCAAACGCTTTGGCCACCTGAGGAGAAGGAAGAAGGACTCCCTGGAGAGGAGCCTCATGCTGGGAACGATGGAGGGCAAAAGAAGAAGAAGGGGACGGCAGAGAAGGAGGTGGCTGGATGGAGTCACAGAAGCAATCGGCATGAGCTTCAATGGACTCCAGAGGAAGGGAGAGGACAGGAAGGCCTGGAGGAAGGTTGTCCAGGGGGCCGCGATGAGTCAGACACGACTTCGCAACTGACAACAACAATAACAACAAAAGAAGTGTATGTATCTCTTTTTCGGGTCTCTGGGTGTGGAGTGGATTTTGAAGAAGATTTTACTTTGGAAAACCCGAAGTTGCTTCTCCCAAAAAGCAACTGGACTTTCTTGAAGCTCAAAGAAGCTTCTTGGATGAGGAGTGAAATGACTTCGAAGGAAAAACAAGAAAGTCCAGTTGCAGCTTGGGGAAAAAAAGCCCCTTTGGGACCTGAATGACTAAGAATCTCCATAGAGATTTCTTTGAAAGCCTTTCACTTCTCATCCAGCTTCTTCTACGATTCGTGAAGCTTCTTTGATTCTTCTTCAGTTTAGCTTCCCTGAGGAGAAGCAGAATCTTTTCAAAGGAAAAACAAACAAACAAGAAAGACCAGTTGCTTTCTTTTGTGTGTGGAGGGAAGGACCTTTGGGGCAACCATGACCTGGATGATGGAGACTCTGCATAGACATTTAGAATGTGGAAGAGTTTCGTTCAGACTTAAGGGGAGGGGACTTCAACTCCCAGAATCCCCCAGTTAGCTGTTGTTATTGTTCCCCATTTTTTCTCACGCTGACTGAGGCAGCTTCAAGATATGTAAAATCTGAGAGGCTTTGTGGAAGGAAAATCAAGGCTTTGGCAGGAACTAGGGACAGAGTTCGTAGAAGCAGGAGGGAGATCATAGAATCCTAAGGCTGAAAGGGACCTTGGAGGTCTCCTAGTCTAACCCCATGACCAATGCCAGAGGCCTTATTTGATCCTGGACAAAGGGCTGTCCAATCCCTTTTTGAAACCTCCAGCGATGGAGCACCTACAGCTTCTGGAGAGCTGTCCCACTGATTGATCATTCCCACCCTCGAGAAATTCCTCCTTATTTCCAGGTTCCCTCTGAGGAGCTTCAACCCATTCCATCTTCTATATTATCTCCGATTCTTTTGACTTCATCTATATTGACTTGTTCTTCTTGCTGTCCATGGAATTCTCAGCCATTCCATAGAATCACAGAATCTGAGAACCAGATTATCACACATTCATAGAATCGTAGAATCGTAGAATCGTAGAATCGTAGAATCAATCATAGAATCGTAGAATCGTAGAATCGTAGAATCATAGAATCATAGAATCATAGAATCATAGAATCATAGAATCATAGAATCATAGAATCATAGAATCATAGAATCATAGAATCACAGAACCACAGAACCACAGAACCAGAGAATCATAAAATCACCGAATCATAGAACCATATAATTTCAAAATCATAGAATCGTAGAACTAGATTATCACACATACAGAGAATCATAGAATCATAGAATCTCAGAACCATATAATTATGGAATTATAGAATCAGAGAATCAGAGAATTATAAAATCATAGAATCATAGAGCCATATAATACAGAATCATCAAACCATCAAACCAAAGAACCATAGAACCATAGAACCATAGAATTACAGAATCATAGAACCAGATAATTATGGAATCATAGAATCATAGAATAGATTATCACACATTCATAGAATCATAGAACCATAGAACCATAGAGTCACAAAATTACAGAATCACAGAATCATAAAATCACAGAATCACAGAATCATCAAACCAAAGAACCATAGAACCACAGAATCACAGAATCATAGAACCATATAATTATGGAATCATAGAACCAGATTATCACACATTCATAGTATCACAGAATCATAAAATCATAAAAACACAGAAGCATAAAACCATATAATTACAGAATCATAGGACCATAGAATCATAGAATGACAGAATTAGAAAATCACAGAACTACAGAATCACAGAATCATAAAATCACAGAATCATAGAGGCATATAATACAGAATTATAGAACCAGATTATCACACATTCATAGAATAATATAACCACAGCCTCATAGAATCCTAGGACTGGAAAGGACCTTGGAGGTCATCTAGTCCCACCCCCAGGCCAAGGCAGGAGTCCTTAGTACTTTCCTGCAAGTATTGGAAGATGCTATCATGTCCCCTGTCTCTCACCCCCTCGGCCTCCTTTTCCTAATGCAGAGCACTACACTGGATTGGATTGCACGTTTTTTTTTAAAGCAAATGAATATGTAAAGAATTCTCTCCCTCCCTCCCTCCCTCCCTCTCCCTCTCTCTCTCTCTGTGGTCTCAGGGTTGGCATTGTCTGAATTTTTGATAGACCAAGGACAAAATGTTTGCCATCCCTGCATGAATGGAATTTGAACCCCAGATTTGTAAAGCTGTTGGAAATCCAAGCTTACCTTAAACAAAAACAACAACAAACCCCAGTGGGAAGAGCTGGGAATTGTGTAGCGTGTCTTGCAGGGCGGCCTGGCAAAGGCCTTCGTGAACTGCCTTCTTCAGAATAAAAGCGGTAAAACCAAGTCTGGAGATAAAACGATGGTAGGGGATTAAACGCTGCTCCCTCTTCGGTGAATCTCAGACAGAAGGGAAACGTTTCTGACTTCAAAATGTGGTGGAAAAGCTTGTTCATTCTGTGGCCACAGCTTGGAGAAGGAGACTTGGCGGAACCTTTTTAATTGAGAAGATTCACCCCCGAAGGTCTCTGCAGACCCTTTCATTCCCGCGAAGGTGTCGGCCGGCTCGACCTCCCTCGCTGGGACGTCGCTCCGATGGGTTTCCTTCCTCTGATTTTGCCCCTGATTTCTTTTTAATGATATCAGGGGATGAAAAGGTCTCTTTGAAACTCCAGGCACCAACAAATTGTTCCTCGCCCTTTCCCTGGCTTCGTAAAAGGGCCGGCTCCAATACGGAGCTTGGATTAAAACAATTAGGAGCTTGACGTGGAGAATGGCAAATGGTGGGCCAGGCAGATGTCAATCACCCCCAGACAGTGAGGAAAAACTAGACAAGCAGCAGAATGGAAGATTTTAATGCCCCCCCCCACTCTTTTTCATTATGCATTGTGTGTCTCTATCATGCATCTGTCTGTCTGTCTGTCTATCATCTATCCATCCATCCATCCATCTATCTCTCTCTCCTATCTCTCTCTCCTGTCTGTCAGTCTGCCTGCCTGCCTGCCTACCTACCTACCTACAAAGCCCCTGAAGGCAGGACAAGAAGTAATGGGTGGAAACTAATCAAGGAGAGAAGCAACTTAGAACTGAGGAGAAATTTCCTGACAGTGAGAACAATGAATCAGTGGAACAGAAGTTGCCTCCAGAAGTTGTGAATGCCCCAAACATTGGAAGTTGTTAAGAAGAGGTTGGACAACCATTTGTCTGAAGTGGTGTAGGGTTTCCTGCCTGAGCAGGGGGTTGGACTAGAAGACCTCCAAGGTCCCTTCCACCTCTGTTATTCTATTCTATTCTTTTTTCTATTCTATTTACTATCCTATTCTATTCTTACTACCCTATCCTACCCTACCCTACCCTATCCTATCCTATCCCATTCCATTCTATTCTATTTACTATTCTATTCTATTCTATTCTATTCCTCCTTCCTTCCTTCCTTCCTTCCTTCCTTCCTTCCTTCCTTCCTTCCTTCCTTCCTTCCTTTTTTCTTTGATCTATCCATCAACCAATCAATTTATCATGCATCTATTCTGTCTGTCTGTCTGTCTCCATATACGCCAGTTGTGGGTTGCGGCCGGTTTGCACCAGTTCAGGTGAACCAGTAGTGGTTTGTTAGCCTGGATTGCAGAACTGGAAGCGACCCAGGCTGGCCATGCCTCCAAACCGGTTTCCCCAGTTGCCACTGGCATTGCCGGCATGGTTTGGAAGCAACTGCGCAAGCACATGAGCAGCGAAGAGGCAATAACGCCAGCAGCGACTCTCCCGATATACGCCCACCAAAGAGGCCTAACACAAGGCGGACTGACAATGTCAGCAAGGCAGAAGGAAAACCCAGGACCGTCTCGGTTGGAAATATCTGGACCTTCAGGCCTTCATCCTCCAGTATACGGACAGGGGCTAAAATGATCATATACATCTAATGTATCTATGACCTGTCAGTTTAAATTACCAAACGAGAGACAGACAGACAGACAGACCACACTCTATCCACAATAAGGAGCCTGGTGGGATTTAATCTGCCAAATTACAGTCATCTGGCAGTCAACAGAAGTTGCCTGCAGTACTGCACTCTAACCACTGTGCCACCATGGCTCAAGAAAGGAAGGAAGGAAGGAAGGAAATTGTGAATGTTGTGGTTTTGTTTTTGTTTTTAAAGTGTTGTCTTTGTCTAGTTTTCCCCCTTTCCCTTGTCTATTGTGAGCCGCCTGGAGTCCTTCGGGAGTGGGCGGCATACAAGACAAATAAAATAAAATCAAAATCAAATCAATCAAGGAATAGCCCTTAGAACTATATACCACTTCACAGTGCTTTGCAGCCCCCTCCAAGTGGTTTACAGAGTCATCCTATTTCCCCCAACAATCCGGGTCCTCATTTCACCCACCTCGGAAGGAGGGAAGGCTGAGTCAACCCTGAGCCTGGTAGGATTTGAACTGCCAAACTGCTGGCAGCTGGTGGTCAGCAGAAGTAGCCTGGCCTACTGCACTCTAACCAATGTGCTACCACAGCTCTTAAAATGCCACCCGTTTCCTGGAGCCCCCCCCCAAAATCTGGGAACCACACAAAGCAGTTTTGCAAAGAAGGAAGGTGGCTTGAGGGTGGCGGAATCAAACCTTCTTCTTGTCCCCATTGGGTTGCCAAGGGGCGGGGCAGCCACGTCTTTGAATCTGCCCCACTATAAAGCCCCCTCCCCTGCCCAAGCCATGCGCCCCCTTGCCGGAGGCATGTGCTGAAGCATTAAACCTCTATCTGAAGCCGAGGTTTTGTCTCTCTCTGTGGATGCCCCCCCCCCCCCCCCCCGGGCCTGTCCTCTCTCTCTGCTTCACCGCGATCAGATTAGGAATTAATTATAAATGTGAATAAGAATGGAAAATAATCTTTTGTTTCATTTCTTTCTTTTTCTTTCTTTCTTTCCTTAAGTGTATCCGCCAGCCAGACATTAAAAGCAAATTATACTCCTCAGCCAGGGGGAAGGCTGGCCCAAGAGGGGAGGCGAAGAGAAAGGAAGGATGTGTGAAGCCATAATTGAAAATGTAAGGGATCAGACAGGGCCTTCCCTTCCACCCGCCTAACAGCCTGGAGGGTGTGAAACGACAGCATTGCACAATCGGTGTTGGGGAGCTAGTGGCACCGAGAGGGACTGGAGTCCCTCATTGTTGAATACCTGCCTTTGTCTGAGTTGAATTGAAGTCGGAGCCAAGAAAACGAAGAGCAAAATTCTAACATCTTTCCAACCTCTTCATTAAGCACCAAGAGAGGGATCAGCCGAAGACTGACATCCTCACGACTAACGCTGGCCTCAGTTGAAAGCAGAGTTTGTGCAGGTCCCTTGATGTCTCTATGGAGATTCTCTGTCACTAAGGCCCTGGGTGTCCCCAAAAGTGCTTTGTTTTTTTTTCTTTGAAGACATTTTGCTTCCCATCCAAGAAGCTTCTTCAGCTCTGACTGGATGGTGGGGAAGGGAAGGATTTATCTTCCTTGCAGACAGCTGGTCATTTGCATCCTTTGAAGAGAGTCATCGATGCCACTTGGAGGTTTCTCTGTGTCCTCAGGGTCACCTGAGTGGTGCTCCTGGTTCCTGTAGTCTGCAGTTTTCCTCTGGAAACACCTTCTATTCCCACCTCATTCCAAGGGTCCTCATCCCAAATTGTGTAGCTAAAAGTCTGTAGAGATTCTCAGTCATCCAGGTCAGGCTTGTCCCAAAGGTGCTTTTTTCAGGAGGCAGCTGGACTTTCTGGTTTTTAATACAATACAATACAATAGCAGAGTTGGAAGGGACCTTGGAGGTCTTCTAGTCCAACCCCCTGCCTAGGCAGGAAACCCTCTGCCGTTCCAGACAAATGGCTATCCAACCTCTTCTTAAAGACTTCCAGTGTTGGAGCATTCACAACTTCTAGAGGCCAAGTTGTTCCATTGATTAATTGTTCTCACTGTCAGGAAATTCCTCCTCAGTTCTAAGTTGCTTCTCTCCTTGATTAGTTTCCACCCATTGCTTCTTGTTCTGCCCTCAGGTGCTTTGTAGGTAGGCAGGCAGGCAGGCAAGGAGACTGACAGACAGGAGAGAGAGAAAGAGAGGGAACAACCCTGGTATTGAGGTCAGGCTGATAGGTCTGTAGTTTCCTGGATCTATTCCCCCCCCCCCCTTTTTTGAAGATGGGAACCACATCAGCTCTTTTCCTGTCCTCTGGCAGTTCAAGGATCTCTGAAAGATAAAGTTCAGTGGTTCTGAGATCTCGTCTGCCAGTTCCTTCAGAACGCTGGGGTGTAATCCGTCCGGTCCTGGTGATTTGAACTCATCTAGGGTAGACAGGTGCTCACCTACCATTTTCTTCCCTATTTCCCTATTTTTTTTGAAGACGTTTCACTTCTCATCTAAGAAGCTTCTTCAGCTCTGACTGGATTGTGGGGAAGGGAAAGATTTATATTCCTTCCAGACAGCTGGTCATTTACATCCTTTTTAGAGGGTCCTTGAGGCCACATGGAGGTTTATCTGTGTCCTCAGGGTCACCTGAGTGGTGCAAATGGGGGTGGAGCCTTCTTGGAACTGCTGAAAGGACTTTGTGTTGTAGACTGGAGACCGGTGATGTCGTACCCCTCCCCAATCTAGGCATAGATGGCCTCCTGGACCCCTCTTTCAAACCAGAGGTCCTCTCTCTTCAAAATGTGCTGTCTTCAAAAGAGCCGCCTTTGTCTTTCAAATGCAGAAGCTGAATCTTGTCCTAAGGTTCTCCTATGTTGTGCCATGCGCTTATGAAATGGCTGTTTTGTTTCCCCAATGTACAGATCAACACATGGCTCATTGCATTGTACTGCATGTACCATGTTGCTCAGTTTATGTCTCAGTGCACAAACAGAGTGGACAAGCTTCTGCCTTAGTGTATTCTTGGGTTTAAAGTGTGTACGTAAGTTGTGTTGGCCGAAGATCCTTGCAGAAGTATACATCCTTACATTCCCCACCATCCGCTCGGAGCTGAAGAAGCTTCTTGGATGAGAAGCAAAACATCTTCAAAGAAAAACAAGAGAGTCCAGTTGCCTCTTGGGGGGGAAGGAAGCCTCTTTGGGACATTATCTCCTGATAATTCCAGATTGCAGACACGGTTGACTGGCCAGGGATCCAAATCAAGAATGAAGCACTTTGAATCCGCTGCCTGGATGGATGAATCTATCAATTCTGCTCTAGTTTCCATGCGTTGCTTTCAGATCTCCGAGTTCTTTCCATCCCATTGACCACGAAACCTGTGAACTTCAATAAAGGGCCTCCGACAATGGAACAAACACACAACTTTACTCTGTCAAAAGCTTCTCAGCCCTCCGTGGGTTGTTTCTCCATCAGATCAATGGGCCCTCTCTGCGTAGACAGACGTCTTCAGGAAGAGAGAAGAGGAAAAAAGGCTTTCAGGTTTGGGCGGATGGAGAGGTTGTTAGCACTTCTGCTGAACGATGAGACTCTCACTGCAATATCTCTATCTCTATCTCTATCTCTATCTCTATCTCTATCTCTATCTCTATCTCTATCTCTATCTCTCTATCTCTATCTCTATCTCTCTATCTCTATCTCTATCTCTATCTCTATCTCTCTATCTCTATCTCTATCTCTCTATCTCTATCTCTATCTCTCTATCTCTATCTCTATCTCTATCTCTATCTCTCTATCTCTATCTCTATCTCTCTATCTCTATCTCTATCTCTATCTCTCTATCTCTATCTCTATCTCTCTATCTCTATCTCTATCTCTATCTCTCTATCTCTATCTCTATCTCTATCTCTATCTCTATCTCTATCTCTATCTCTATCTCTCTATCTCTATCTCTATCTCTATCTCTATCTCTATCTCTCTATCTCTATCTCTATCTCTATCTCTATCTCTCTATCTCTATCTCTATCTCTCTATCTCTATCTCTCTATCTCTATCTCTATCTCTATCTCTCTATCTCTATCTCTATCTCTATCTCTATCTCTATCTCTATCTCTCTATCTCTATCTCTATCTCTATCTCTCTATCTCTATCTCTATCTCTATCTCTATCTCTATCTCTATCTCTATCTCTATCTCTATCTCTATCTCTATCTCTATCTCTATCTCTCTATCTCTATCTCTATCTCTATCTCTATCTCTATCTCTATCTCTATCTCTATCTCTATCTCTATCTCTATCTCTATCTCTATCTCTATCTCTATCTCTATCTCTCTATCTCTATCTCTATCTCTATCTCTATCTCTATCTCTATCTCTCTATCTCTATCTCTATCTCTATCTCTATCTCTATCTCTATCTCTATCTCTATCTCTATCTCTATCTCTATCTCTATCTCTATCTCTCTATCTCTATCTCTATCTCTATCTCTCTATCTCTATCTCTATCTCTATCTCTATCTCTATCTCTATCTCTATCTCTATCTCTATCTCTCTATCTCTATCTCTATCTCTATCTCTATCTCTATCTCTATCTCTCTATCTCTATCTCTATCTCTCTATCTCTATCTCTATCTCTCTATCTCTATCTCTCTATCTCTATCTCTATCTCTATCTCTCTATCTCTATCTCTATCTCTCTATCTCTATCTCTATCTCTCTATCTCTATCTCTATCTCTATCTCTATCTCTCTATCTCTATCTCTATCTCTATCTCTCTATCTCTATCTCTATCTCTATCTCTATCTCTATCTCTATCTCTCTATCTCTATCTCTCTATCTCTATCTCTATCTCTATCTCTCTATCTCTATCTCTATCTCTATCTCTATCTCTATCTCTATCTCTATCTCTATCTCTCTATCTCTATCTCTATCTCTATCTCTATCTCTCTATCTCTATCTCTATCTCTATCTTTATCTCTCTATCTCTATCTCTATCTCTCTATCTCTATCTCTCTATCTCTATCTCTCTATCTCTATCTCTATCTCTATCTCTCTATCTCTATCTCTATCTCTATCTCTCTATCTCTATCTCTATCTCTCTATCTCTATCTCTATCTCTATCTCTATCTCTATCTCTCTATCTCTATCTCTATCTCTATCTCTATCTCTATCTCTATCTCTCTATCTCTATCTCTATCTCTATCTCTATCTCTATCTCTCTATCTCTATCTCTATCTCTCTCTCTATCTCTATCTCTCTATCTCTATCTCTATATCTCTATCTCTATCTCTCTATCTCTATCTCTCTATCTCTATCTCTATCTCTATCTCTCTATCTCTATCTCTATCTCTATCTCTATCTCTATCTCTATCTCTATCTCTCTATCTCTATCTCTATCTCTATCTCTATCTCTATCTCTCTATCTCTATCTCTATCTCTATCTCTATCTCTCTATCTCTATCTCTATCTCTCTATCTCTATCTCTCTATCTCTATCTCTCTATCTCTATCTCTATCTCTATCTCTATCTCTCTATCTCTATCTCTATCTCTATCTCTATCTCTATCTCTATCTCTCTATCTCTATCTCTATCTCTCTCTCTATCTCTATCTCTCTATCTCTATCTCTATCTCTATCTCTATCTCTATCTCTATCTCTCTATCTCTATCTCTATCTCTCTCTCTATCTCTATCTCTCTATCTCTATCTCTATATCTCTATCTCTATCTCTCTATCTCTATCTCTCTATCTCTATCTCTATCTCTATCTCTATCTCTCTATCTCTATCTCTATCTCTATCTCTATCTCTATCTCTATCTCTATCTCTATCTCTCTATCTCTATCTCTATCTCTATCTCTATCTCTCTATCTCTATCTCTATCTCTCTCTCTATCTCTATCTCTCTATCTCTATCTCTATATCTCTATCTCTATCTCTATCTCTATCTCTATCTCTATCTCTATCTCTCTATCTCTATCTCTATCTCTATCTCTCTATCTCTATCTCTATCTCTATCTCTATCTCTCTATATCTATCTATCTATCTATCTATCTATCTATCTATCTATCTATCTATCTATCTATCTATCTATCTATCGTTATATGGCCGGCCAACTTGCTCATGGTAACTCTGGGAAGCTTATAGAAATAAATCACCAATACAGAACCTAATACAGAATAAGAGTTGGAAGGGACCTTGGAGGTCCTCTAGTCCAACTCCTCCCACCCTAGCAGGAGACCCTACACCATTTCTGACAAATGGAAGTCCAGTCTCTTCTTGAAAGCCTCCAGGGATGAAGCTCCCACAACTTCCAAAGGCAACTTCTGTTCCATGGGTTGATTGCTGGTCTCACTGTCAGGAAATCCCTCCTTATTTCTACATTGAATCTCTCCTTGTTCACTTTCCATCCATTGTTCCTTCTCTGGCCTTCGGGGGCTTTGGAAAATAGCTTGACCATCTCCTCTCTGTGGCAGTCCCTCAAATATTGGAAGATGCTCTCCTGTCCCCTCTGGTCCTTCTCTTCCCTAGACCAGCCAGGCCCAGTTCCTGCAACCGTCCATCGTATGTTTGAGCCTCCAGTCCCCTCATCATCCTGGTTGCTCTTCTCTACCCTCTTTCTAGAGTCTCAACATCTTTTTTGTATCATGGTGACCAGAACTGGATGCAAAATTCCAAGTGTGGTCTTACCAAGGCAGTATATAACATAGTCTCAACATCTTTTTTTATACTGTGGTGACCAAAACTGGATGCAATATTCTAGGTGTCTTACTAAGGCTTTATAGAGTGGTAGTAAATCCTCCCTTGCAGGTCACTGAATTTTGCCCTTACTTCTTTCTCACAGCCAAACTCCCCCCGCCCCCACAAACAGATCAAGATTGTAGCAAGAGCTGTGTTTCTCTCAACCCTTGATTGAAGTTCAGATCATGCCATTCTGGATGTACTTTCTTGAAATTCAATATATGCTTTTTCTGCTTTGATCCACAGAATTTTCTAAACTCTAACTGGCTGTTTGTGTCTTATTGGCTGAGAATATATGCAAGACAGCCACTTGGCTAACCATGCTGGTCAGCTTGCAAAATTACCGACAAATCTGTTACAAAAATATCATAAATCAAGAAGTACAAAAGGTAACAGCCGAGAGACTAAATGCTTAACATGAAAATGCTAAACCATTAGGAAGTCTGGCTGAAGTAATAGATTTTAGTCAAGCTGTTTGCTTGACTAAAGTCTATTACTTCAGCCAGGCTTCCCCCAAATTTCCAAGGACTCCTTTCAGTTGACCTGACCCGACCTTATAAAATAGATGTGGAGACTCTAGAAAGAGTGCAGAGAAGAGCAACAAAGAGGATTAGGGGACTGGAGACTAAAACATATGAAGAACGGTTGCAGGAACTGGGTATGTCTAGTTTAATGAAAAGAAGGACCAGGGGAGATAGGATAGCAGTCTTCCAATATCTCAGGGGCTGCCACAAAGAAGAGGGAGTCAAGCTGTCCTCCAAAGCCCCAGAGGGCAGGACAAGAAGCAATGGGTGGAAACTAATCAAGGAGAGAAGCAACTTAGAACTGAGGAGAAATTTCTGGACTGCTGGAACAATTAATCAGTGGAACAGCTTGCTACCAGAAGTTATGAATGCCCCAACACAGGACGTTTTTAAGAAGATGTGGGATAACCATTTGTCTGAAATATTGTAGAATTTCCTGCCTAAGTAGGGGGTTGGACTAGAAGACCTTCAAGGTCCCTTCCAACTCTGTAATTCTATTCCTATTCTATTCCTATTCCATTCTCTATTCTATTCTATTCTATTCTATTCTATTCTATTCTATTCCCTTCTCCTATTCTATTCCCTTCTATTCCCCTCCCTTCCTTTCCTTTCCATTCCCTTCCCTTCCCTTCCATTCTATTTTATTATATTCTATTCTATTCCATTCAGAGGCAACCTAGAACTGAGGAGGAATTTCCTGACAGAAAAATTAATCAGTGGAACAGAAGTTGCCTCCAGAAGTTGTGAATTCCCCAACACTTGAAGCCTTTAAGAAGATGCTGGACAGCCATTTGTCTGAAACGGTATAGGGTTTCCTGACTAGGCAGGGGGTTGGACTAGAAGACCTCCAAGGTCCCTTCCAACTCTGTTATATTCTAACTACCTATAGGAAACAGGTGAAACTCGCCGATTGATTCTTTTATGGAAAAAATTCCATACGGGATTTCCCGTCGGCAACAAATGCAGGGATCGCGTCTTTTCTCTTTTCTCCGGTCAAGGAAGCCCCCCGCCCCCTCCTCTTCAATCATTTCTTCCCACAGTCCCGGCGAGAGATCTCCGGCGCTTCTGAAGCGGCTCTCGGCAGCCCAAAGTGGCAGGTGCTGAGCGGGCGGCGCGTTAAAAAACCAGCCCGACTAAGTCAAGCTGGCATAAAATCCATGCAGGACAGTGAACTGCAATGATTCTGACAATAAAGCCGGCCGATAAATATTATGAAATGAAAACCGCCCAGCAGGAATGCCGGATCGATCCGAGGGGGCAGAAGTTTAAGCACACATATCAGATGAGCGGCAGGGCTTCGGAGCAGCCTCGGTTGTGGGGGGGTTGTTTGGGGTTTTTTTGGCACGTGCCTAACGGGAGGGGTTCAAAGGCAGCTGCGAGGGGGTGATTGAAGCTTTGTGTGTGTGTGAGAGAGAGAGGAGGATTATATATACACAAATGTGCACATCTATCTATCTATCATCTATCATCTATCTATCATCTATCTATCTATCTATCTATCTATCTATCTATCTATCTATCTATCTATCTATCATCTATCATCTATCTATCATCTATCTATCTATCTATCATCTATCATCTATCTATCTATCTATCTATCTATCTATCTATCTATCTATCTATCTATCTATCTATCTATCTATCTATGTCTGTATTCTCTCTCTCTACCTGCCTATCTCTATTCTCTCTATATTCATTCATTCATTCATTCATTCATTCATTCATTCCATCATCTATCTATCTATCTATCTATCTATCTATCTATCATCTATCATCTATCATCTATCTATCATCTATCTATCATCTATCTATCTATCTATCTATCTATCTATCTATCATCTATCTATCTATCTATCTATGTCTGTATTCTCTCTCTCTACCTGCCTATCTCTATTCTCTCTATATATATTCATTCATTCATTCATTCATTCTATCTATCTATCTATCTATCATCTATCATCTATCTATCTATCAACCATCTCTCTCTCTCTCTCTCTTCATCCATCCATCCATCCATCCATCATCTCTCTCTCTCTTTCCATCCCTCATCTCTCTCTCTGTGTGTGTGTATGTGTCTGTCTGTCTGTCTGTCTGTCTGTCTGTCTGTCTATCTATCTATCTATCTATCTATCTATCTATCTATCTATCTATCTATCTATCTTCATCCATCCAACCATCTATCATCCCTCTCGCTCCATCCATCTCTCATCTCTGTGTGTGTGTGACTGTCTGTGTGTCTGTCTATCTATCATCTATCTATCTATCTATCTATCTATCTATCTATCTATCTATCTATCTATCTATCTATCATCTCTATCATCTCTCTCTCTATCCATCCATCTCTCATCTATTTCCTATCTATCTATCTATCTATCTATCTATCTATCTATCTATCTATCTATCTATCTATCTCTATCCATCATTATCTCAGAGAGTCACGAACCAATGAAGGGAACTAATTATCTCCTGCAAACTCCACTCCCCTTTTGCTCCTCTTTTATTTCCTCTGGGAGGGGCCATTCATTGTCTACCTGTGGCCTTACTCCCAAGTCGGCCCCTTTAGCTCTTCCCTTCGTCTGGCAACTCTGTGCATGCACACACTGGGAACAGGCTCCAGCTGTTCTTCTGCCTCACTGCTGTCTGACTCCGAAGGCAGCTGATAACTGGCATATGGCCCTGGCCCCCTCTCTGCCTCTCACACAGAGCCCTCACCAGAGCCTCCCCCAGACTCCAGGACTGGCCCATATTCCCCCCCCCCCCCCACAACCTCCTCACTGTCTGACTCTGCTGCACAACCCAGAGTGACATCAACACCAGAGAAGATTCAGGAGCAAATCATGCAGTGAACATTTATCAGAAGTCTGCTTGGATTTGCCAGGAAGAAATCTTGACAAAGTAGCCTTATTTCATTTGGGGCCAGGGAGCCTTCTGAATAGGTTGACAGGATGCCCTGGATGTATAATATGTGTATCATTATTTTAGCTGGCATCCATCAAAGCCTACTGCCAAGTCCCGGGCAGTAATCCGTCTTCTTCATCCTGCTCTGGACAGGTCCCACCTCCAGCCTCACAGCCAGTTGCTTTTCTAACTGGAGAAGGAGTGAGAGATTCAGAGAAGGGCAGGGAGGGGGGGGGGGCACCGGGGCCTTTAAGAACGCCTGAAATGAAGAAGGAAAAAATGGAACACGTTTAGCCTTGAGGAAAGAAACCCAACTTGATGAACTAAAAAGAAGAGAAGGAATTGGGGTGGCATGATGGCATCTTTCAATATTTGAGGGGCTGAAAAGAGGGTGTGTGTGCGTGTGTCAAGCTACTCTCCAAAGCACCAGAGGGCAGGAGAGGAAGCAATGGGGGGAAACTAATCAAGGAGAGAAGCAACCTGGAACTAAGGAGGAATTTCCTGACAGTTAGGAGAATTAATCAGTGGAACTACTTGCCTCCAGAAGAGAGCTCCATCACTGGAGGCTTTTTAGAAGACATTGGACAATCATTTGTCTGAAATGGTGTTAGGCCTTCTGGTTGGACAGGGGGTGGACTAGAAGACCTCCAGGATCCCTTCCAGCCCTGGGATTCTAAGACCCCTCTCCTACTTCTATGAACTCTGCTCCTATTTCCTGCCAGATTTGCCTCCTGGGAAGGCGACGGGACAACTCGTCACAGCCAACTCGCCTTGGAACAAAGCTCAACCAAACTTAACCCAGACAAACTCCTAGGATTCGTAGAGGGCCCCCCGGGAGTCCGACAACAAATAGAATACATGTCCTTGCACAGGAACCGGAAGCTCAAGTGCAAAGACCAAGAGGAGGTATAAATACCTGCCACTCTCAACTCCATGTGGCCAGCTGCCCCGAAGGATGTGCTTGGGGGTTCTGCTTCACCATTAAACCATCTTTCCAATCAGAATCCAGCCTCCGTTTTGTCTCCAGAGCCTTCCTCCCGGATTGGAGCTGAAGCAGGCGTCTATGTCTTCCAACAACCTTATTTCTTTTGTATAGCAAAAAAAAAAAAAAACCCTGATTGCAACTTATCAAACCACTTTGGGGCTCCCAAGCAGCTGCCTTAATTGCCCTTGGAGCTGAAATTGCTGTGGCAAATTGAGATGCTTCTCCAGATGTTTTGGAGCAAAACAGTAACGAAATCCAACGTGTAACTTCGGCCACAATGGCAGGTTGTCGATCCTGGCTCAGGGCAGCTCCAGGGGGCACTTCAAAGTTCACATCTGCCCTGCTGTGAAATGCATTTCCCGGGGAAATCCATCGGGCAGCTGCTGGCTAAAGACCTGACAGGAAACCACCACAAAGAAAAGGGAGGTCAGCCTGTTCTTCCAAGGGAAAGCTTGATCAGTTCCTAACATGGGACAACATTTGGAGACAACCTCTCAAGGCCTCCCAAGGCCTTCGTGCCAAAATAATCATTCCAATTGAAACAGGTAACCAGAAGAAGACATGGGGACACATAAAAGAGTCCGGAGAAGAGCAACAAAGATGGTTAGGGAGCACCAAGGACCCCACGGTTCAACCCTGAGCTACAAACATTTTCCTTTGTCAGGACTCCCTCTCTGCTGACGCCTGTCGGGGTTCGGATGGATGCCATGATTAAATCATGAGCCTCGGAGCTTCAAAAGAAACCCAGTTATTTATTAGGAGCAACATGTTGCCACCAACCCAAGTGAAGCCAACTCTGATCCCACATAATTTGCAGCCCAAGTAAGACCCCGTTTCCCCCCTCCCCTCAGTGTGTCTCATAAATCACATTCTCCAACCGGAGCACTTTTGCAGGCTGCAGAGGTCACGCCCCTCCGGCTGTTGCAGGTAACCTGGGAGACAGCCTTGAGAAAGGTATGCATGGAATGTGCTTCTGGTTGTGGCTGCATGCTGCTTCATCAGCATCTCCACCACCAGCACCAGCTATGGCAACTTGGGAGCAGGCCAAGATGCTTTGCAAACCGACAACACCATTGCTCTTGCTCTCCGGAACCCCAGAGAAGGTACTGGACTGCTAGAAAAACCTTTTCCAAAATAAATACGGGACTAAGAAATTCCAGATAGCTTATGATTAAGGTCAGGAATGATATAAATTGTTTAGAGTTAGCCTAGCAAGGAGGAGCGAAGTTCAATTTAAAGACGTTATTAATTTTCTACTCTCTTTTGGACTTCCTGGGAGGAGCCTACTGGTGGAGGCAGCAAAAAATCAGCTGCCTCCGAATTCCTGGCTACGTACCTGTTTAGAGGATCTTCCATCTGACGTCTTATCAGGTTTTCTTATCCTTCAGGCAAGAAGGAAAGAAGAAACTGTTTTGCTGGCAAATGCTCTTCGATTTTTGCAGCTTTTGTGCTTGCAAGGAAAGGGGGGCTAGCCCAAGGCAGAACGGCTGTCCGTGCTGGGAACTTCAAACTGCCTTGTGCAGGACAAAGTAGGTCTCTCCCACTCTGCTCAAAGTTTTGTTTGATTTATTCTTATCACGAGCTGAATCCGTTTACTGTGGACAATAATTGCTTATCAACATTTTAGCTTCTTTTCTTTTTCTCCTCCGAAAAATTATTTACTCAGAGGCTTCTAAAATGGCGCCGAGCAGGCTGGTTTCTCCGGTAATAACGAACACTTTTTGCTAAATCCTCACAAGAATTCAAAACAAAAGAGATTGCTTATCATTTGTTTTGGTTTCACAATAGAAGAATTTTACTCCTTCATTAACCTTGCTTATTTGGAAGTTAAATGGTGATGAATCTGCTGAATGGTCTTGTTACAATGTTTACTCACTGAAAGTTTTGCCAAGCCTTAAACTTCAAAATAAAAGCCTCTTTACTTAAAGCTGCATATTCAGGCAATAGAGTTTCATTAACTGCAGGCAGATAAATTTTGAAATGGCCTCAAAACCAAATATTAACTTGAAGTCGTCACCCTCTACTTCCAGGGGCACATATTCAGTGCCTGGCACAAAGCTGCAGCCTCCGCTTCCTACACCCCCTGCTGGGGATGTGTTAACGAAAGAATTTTTTCTGAGTAATCTAAGCGAGGCTTTTAATGCACAGACAATTAAAATGGAAGATAAATTTAGAGATAATAGAGAGGAGAGAAAAGAGGAAATAAAAGAAATGAAAGAAGAAATTAAAAGTGAAATTAAAAGTGAAATAAAAGGACTTAAACAGGAGTTGTATGAGAAATTTGAGGCTAAGGTTGATAAAATTAGAGACGACATGCTGAGTCTTGTAACTGTATTAACAGAACATATTTCTGGAGTGGAAGATACTCTAGAGGTTCTTAATGATGCCAATGCTAACTTGACATTGAAAACAGAGGTGGTGGAACAAAAAGTGGAAAATGCTGAAAAAGAAATTATTATGATACAGTACCGACAAATGGAGTTCGCATTAAGAGTAAGGGGGCTGCGTGAGGAGAAACAGGAGAACCTGAAACAGATCCTATCGGAAGCTTTTGACCGCCTGATGGGAAGACCAGGGACCAATCAAGACTGGCAAATTGACAAAGCTTACCGCGTTAACTCCTGGCTGGCAAAGCAGAAGCAGCTTCCTCGAGACATCGTTATATACTTTACTACAAGAGAGTTTAGAAATATGGTACTGCAAGCATCTTATAACACTAAGCTTCAAATTGGCGGTCAAGACCTGGCTGTTTTGAAAGAGATACCACCTGAAATGTTAAGAGCCAGGAGAGACTACGCTTTTTTGGTCGAAGAACTCAGAAATCATCAGATACAGTATAGATGGGATGCACCATTTGGCATCATATTTACATTTGATAAGCAAAGGTACCGCCTCAACTCTGTATGGAAAGCCCGAGATTTTTATTATAATATATTGAAGGCCGGACACCCTGCACCATCTGGACCTAGAGAAAGACTACAAGAAGGACAGGATAGACAGGAAACTACACAACCACCAGATAAGATGGAGCATCTCTCTTCTCTAGAAGTGCAAGGTGCTATGGAACCAAGACCAAGCCGCATGACTACTAGACGTATGGAGAAACAAGCTAAAAAGCAACAGCATCAACAATCATCGGCCATCGATCAAGGATCTACAACAACAAATCTGGAAGCAATGGGAGGAGCTAGACCTAAGGTTAAACAGGCCGTGCAGGAAGCTCTAAAAATGCTTCAACCAACCAAAGATGACAACTAAGATTTTAACATGGAATGTCAACGGACTGAACTCTCCACAGAAGAGGAAGAAAATATTTCATTATCTCAAACAGTTTAAGAACGATGTAATTTGTTTGCAAGAAACTCATATCAAGTCAACTGATCAAAAATATTTGATCAACTCAAAACTTGGTCAACATTTTGCAGCTTCTGCTATGGAAAAGAAGAATGGTATAGTTGTATACTTAAGAAAAGATATGAAAGCTGAATTAATAGAAGCAGATCCCTTCGGAAGATATATTGCTTTAGACTTAATCTTAGAAGGGAAAAAGACATTACTTTTGGGAATTTATGCTCCCAATCAACAGCAAGATAGATTCTATAGAAATCTTCATGCTAAATTAGTACAGTGGGACTATAGTTCCTGTATACTGTTGGGTGACTGGAATGGAGTGATAGACACTAAGAGAGATAAGAAGATTTCCCGCCTAAATACCAAGATGCGAGCAAAGTTACCCAAATCTTTCTTTGACATTATGGATGATTTTGAATTGAGAGATATTTGGCGAGAAAGAAATGCAGAGGAATGTGACTTCACTTTCTTCTCGGACAGGCATCAATCCCTCTCAAGGATTGATTTTATTCTAACCACTAATGATTTGCTTTCTAGGGTCAAGAAAACAAAGATTGCAGCTAGGGTCCTTTCGGACCATAACCCAGTTTGGATGGAGTTGGGAAGGGTAGTGCAGGCAAGAAGGTCTTGGAGATTGAACGAAAACTTATTTAGATATGAAAAGTATATTAATGATTGTAAAAAATTACTATCTGAATATTTTGTTTTGAATATGAATAAGGGTACATCTATGGAATTTGTATGGGACGCAAGCAAAGCGTATATGAGAGGAGTTTTGATGAATATAAATAAAACACATAGAAATAAGCAAGGGTTAAAACGAACAGAACTGGAAGAGGAAATTAAGAGAAAAGAGCTCGAGTTAACAATGAACCCAGACGATACAAAGGTTAAGGAAGCTATTAACATATTAAAATCTCAATTTGACATGTTGATCTCTGACCAGGTGGCTACTAATCTATTATATGCAAAACACAATACTTTTTGTAATGCAAACAAACCTGGCAGATGGTTAGCTTATCAGATTAGGAAAAAAAGGAAAACTCGAAATATATCTAAACTGATTTACAGAGGGAAGGAGGTGTTTCAACAGGAAGAGATTCAAAAGGCTTTCGGGGAATTTTTTACAGAACTGTATAAAGGGGATAAAATTAATGGTTTAGACATAGACAAATATTTAGACAAAGAGAAAATACCTTCAGTTAGAGAAGAACACAGGCAAAAACTGAATCAACCAATAACCTCGGGGGAAATCCTGCAGGTAATTAAGCAATTAAAGTCAGGGAAAGCACCAGGTACAGATGGCTTGACAGCGGTTTACTATAAAAACTTACAGTTAGAAATGGTAGAACCTCTTAGAGAATTATTTAATATGATTCAAACGGAAGGTAAAGTCCCTCCATCTTGGAAGACAGCGTTTATATCTTTGATACCCAAAGAAGATCAAGATACTACTCAACCCAAAAATTATAGACCCATTTCATTACTGAATGTAGATTATAAAATTTTTACTAAAATATTAGCAAATAGGTTAATGTTGGTCACTCAACAATTGATACATACGGACCAAACAGGTTTTATACAAGGGAGACAGATGAAAAGTAATGTTAGATTAATTATTAATGCATTAGAATATTTGGGAAAGAACAACCAGATCCCTGCTGCGTTTATATTTTTGGATGCTGAGAAGGCCTTTGATCGAGTTAACTGGCAATTTCTGTTGAAGATATTGCAAAAAATGCAGATAGGAGATAATTTTTTACAGTCAATTAAAGCAATATACCAACAGCAAACAGCACAAATCATAGTCAATGGAAGTTTAACAGACTCTTTTCAAATTGGAAAAGGTACAAGACAGGGCTGTCCTTTGTCCCCATTATTGTTTATTATAACTTTGGAAGTATTGTTGAATAAAATACGGGGCTTGGATGGTTTAAAAGGGATCAAGATTAGGCAGCAAGAATATAGAGTCCGCGCTTTTGCGGATGATTTGGTCATAATATTGGAACAACCGCAGGAATCCAGTATGGTTTTAATGAATATGATTAATCAATATGGTCAAGTGTCGGGCTTTAAAATAAACTTAGGAAAAACCAAAATATTAGCTATAAATATGAATATTAAACAAAAGGAAGAGTTAGGATTGATGCTAGGATGTGAGGTAGTTAAAAAAGTCAAATATCTTGGAGTTAACATTTTAACTTCAAATGGGAAATTATATAAGCATAATTATGAACCACTTTGGCATAGCATACAGACAGAGATGAAAAAATGGGAGAAATTGCACTTATCTTTGCTGGGTAGGATAGCGGCAGTGAAAATGAACATTTTACCAAAATTTTTATTTCTCTTCCAAATGTTACCTATACTTAAAAAAGATGCGAACCTTTTAGAATGGCAGAAGGGTATCAATAAATTTGTGTGGGCAGGAAAGAAGCCGAGGGTAAAGATGAAAATAATGCAAGATGTACGTGAGAGAGGAGGATTGAAGCTACCTAATTTAAAACTATATTATGATGCAGTGGCATTATCTGTAATTAGTGATTGGATTCACTTAACCAATGATAGAATATTGAACATTGAGGGACACGATCTGGTATTTGGGTGGCATGCTTACCTGTTATTCAACAAAAAATTGGATAAGAACTTTAAAAGTCATATTTTAAGAAATGCTTTATTGCGGGTCTGGAAGAAATACCAATATAAATTAAATGACAAGTTACCCATGTGGGCAATTCCTAGACACGCAATTGAAAATATGAATACAGCACAAAAACAGGACAGAATTACCTACAGACAGCTTCTTACCTCGGAAAGGGGGGTATTACAATTAAAATCTTTAGAGGTATTAAAAGAGGAGAAGGTAGTTCAAACATGGTTCCAGTGTGGGCAATTACAGGCTAGGTGGAAAATAGATCAAAAAATTGGTTTTATCCAAGTTGAGGATAATCTGTTTAAACAAATAAGAGATCAAAGCTTAATGCATATAAAGAGGATATATAATGTATTAATTCAGATGGATTCGGAAACAGAATTAGTTAAAGATTGTATGATAAAATGGGCTCAAAATATTGAGGAACCAATAATGTTGGATACATGGGAAAGAATCTGGGTAAGAAATGTGAAATTTACACAAGCTCAAAATCTGAGAGAAAATTTTTACAAGATGTTCTATAGATGGCATTTAGATCCTAAAAAGTTGGCTTCTATGTATCCGAATGTACAGCCTAAATGTTGGAGGTGTGGTTCTCTCGATGCTACATATTATCATATATGGTGGACCTGCCAAAAGGTTAAGGCATTTTGGATAAAAATATGGTGGGTCATGCAAAATGTTTTTAAAAGAAGGATAAAGTTTAGTCCTCAGTTATTTTTACTAGGTATATGTACTGACTTTACAGTGGTAGAGACCAACTTGATTCTGCACCTGATAACTGCAGCAAGACTGTTGGTGGCGCAATATTGGAAGAAGGAAGACTTGCCTACAATCCAAGAATGGACATTGAAAGTAACAAACTTAGCTGAAATGGCTAAAATATCGGCATATCTCAAAGATCATTCAAATGAGAGATATAAACGAGACTGGAAAAAATGGATTGACTATATACAAAATAAATACGGGACTAAGAAATTCCAGTTAGCCTATGCTTAAGATCAGAAATGATTTAAACTGTTAAAAGTTAGTTCAGTAAGAAGAAGCTAAGTTCAATCTAGAATGTCATTAATTTCTTTATTTCTTTTTTCTCAATAGATTTTAGACTGTGTTAGTTAAAAATCCATACCGGGTACGGGTTCTGGGAAGTCGGGGGGGGGGGAAGGAGGAGGGGGGGTGGGGGGGTGGAGGGAGGGAGGGGCACACACACACACAAAAAAATTGTACTTCAATGTCTTAATGATTGACAAATGATGACATATTTGTGTTTTTTTTAAAGAAAAATAAAAAAGTTCTGTTCTGAATTTTCTACTCTCTTTTTAAATATATTTTAGACTGTTTTTGTTAAAGACTTATACCTTGTATTGGTTCTGGGAAGTCGGGGGGGGGGGGAAAGGTTGGGGGGGAGTTGGGGGGGGAGGGAGGGAAGTATATTAGGCTTGAGAAGGGGTGTTGGGTTTTAAAGTAATATGATTGCACATGTATACTGTCTTCTCTTATTTTTTAAAAACAAAGATATGTATATTGAAATGGAAGTCTAAATACCATCAACACAGAATGGAGTTTGCTCAGAAGCTGAAATACACCAAGTGAATGAGAGGAAGAGTGGAAAGTAGAGGAGAGAAGAAAGATAGGAGAGAGGGATAGGAGAGAGGGGGAAGGGGGAAGAGGAGGTGTATAAGGAGGAGTGGTAAGGGGAGAGAGGAGAAGGAGAAAGGAAGGGGAAGTAGAGTAGAAAAGGATGATGGAGGGAAGAAAGGAGGTAAGGAGGGGGAGGAAAGAGGCAGAAGAAAGTGTCGTATAAGGCATAAATATGGTGTATGGAGAGCAGAAGAGCCAATAACTGGGTTTTTTCCCTTTGGTAGTTGATGGTAAGATGAATTGATGTAATTACTTAATAATACAACATGATATTGACTATGTAATAGGATACATGTGATTATATGTTATGAAAGTGGAAAATAAAAAGTTTACTGAAAAGGCCCCCCCAAAAAACAACCTTTTTTCTGATGCTTAAGGAAGCCAATTATATCTTAGTTTAAGGCTAAGCTCTTCGGGGGGTGCAAATCAGCCACGGTCTGATTTGAACCTGTGAGTGGAAAGACAAAAAGTGGAATGACTCAATTTGATTCAAGCCGTTCAGGAGGAAAAGGTTCAGTTGGATAAAATTGTGGAGAATGGCGGTTACCTTTACATTGAGCCCAATTCTCAATGATCCTGCTCAGCTTCCACACACGGACAACATCCGCTAGGCGTTGTGACCTGCACAGACTTCATTTATGGAATTACCCTGGTACTCTGGCAGTGGGGGAGCAAACGTTGGTTTGGCCTTATCTGGGAATCGGTTGCTGGAGGGGACAGATCAACGATCAGATAAACCAAGAACAAGATAAGCAGAATGGAATGGGGGGCTTCCATTTAGGACCTTTGTGAGTCTTTGGGTGTTTAAGGTTGCTGAACGATGCCCTGAAATGCTCTCTGGAAGGGGCGTTATTCTTCCGTGAGTCCTGCAAAGGAAGGAGAGAGGGAAGGAAAGAAGGAAAGTGAAGGAAGGGAGAAAGGAAAGGGAGGGTGGAAGGATAGGGATGGAAGAAAGGGGGGAAAGAAAAGGGAGGGAGGGAGATAGGGAAGGAGAAAGAGGAAAGAAGGTGGGGAGGAAGGAAGGGAGGAAGGAAGGAAGGGGGAAAAGAAAAGAGAGGGAGATAGAGAAGGAGAAAGATGGAAGGAAACAAGATGGGGAGGGAGGGAGGAAGGGAGGAAGGGGGAAAAGAAAAGAGAGGGAGATATGGAAGGAGAAAGATGGAGGGAAAGAAGATGGGGAGGGAGAAAGGAAGGGAGGGAGGAAGGAAGGGGGAAAAGAAAAGAGAGGGAGATAGAGAAGGAGAAAGATGGAAGGAAAGAAGATGGGGAGGGAGGGAGGGAGGAAGGAAGGAAGGGGGAAAAGAAAAGGGAGGGAGATGGGGAAGGAGAAAGATGAAGGAAAGAAGATGGGGAGGGAGGGAGGAAGGAAGGAAGGAAAGAAGGAAGGAAGGGGGAAAAGAAAAGGGAGGGAGATAGGGAAGGAGAAAGATGGAAGGAAAGAAGATGGGGAGGGAGGGAGATAGGGAAAGAGAAAGAGGAAAGAAGGTGGGGAGGAAGGAAGGGAGGATGGAAGGAAGGGGGAAAAGAAAAGGGAGGGAGATAGGGAAGGAGAAAGAGGGAAGGAAAGAAGATGGGGAGGGAGGGAGGAAGGAAGGGAGGAAGGAAGGAAGGAAGGGGGAAAAGAAAAGGGAGGGAGATGGGGAAGGAGAAAGAGGGAAGGAAAGAAGATGGGGAGGGAGGGAGGAAGGAAGGGAGGAAGGAAGGAAGGAAGGGGGAAAAGAAAAGGGAGGGAGATAGGGAAGGAGAAAGATGGAAGCAAAGAAGATGGGGAGGGAGGGAGGGAGGGAGGGGAAAAAGAAAGGGAGGGTGACGATAGCATCTTCCAATCCTTGAGGGGCTACCATAGAGAAGACGAGATCGACCTATTCTCTAAAGCACCAGAGGGCAGGACAGGAAATGATGGTAGACGGTCATTAAAGGGAGACGTCCCAAAGCTGCTTTTGTTTCAAGAGGCAACTGGACTTTCTGGTTTTTCTTGGAAGACATTTCGCTTCTCATCTAAGAAGCTTCTTCAGCTCTGACTGGATGGTGGGAATCAGAGCTGAAGAAGCTTCCTGCATGAGAAGTGAAACGTCTTCGGAGTAAAACCAGAAAGTCCAGTTGCCTCTTGAAAAAGCAATTTTGGGAGAACCCTGATGTGGAGGACGGAGAACGTCCATAGACGTTAAAGAGAGGCCCATTCTAAGAATTAAGTAGAAACTTCTTGACAGGGAGAACCATCAATCAGTGGGACAGACGTTGCCTCCAGAGGTCGTGGTGGCTCCAACACTGGAGGCCCTCAAGAAGAGATTGGACAGCCATTTGTCTGAAGCGGCTTCTAGTGGACGCACAGGCACTGCCCAGCTAGTCTTCCAGTTGCTGCCATGCACGCACACATGGTGATCAGCTGGATGGCAGGCATGCTCACACCGGAAAACGCTCTTCCAGGTGCATGAAGGCCAGCTGAGTGTCGCTCACGCAATGTGCGCCAGAAACCCAGAAGAGGGAGGGGCAACGCCGCACGTGTGCAGGGCTCCATGTGCCACTTTGGGTCTGCCTTCATGGGAATAGGGTCTCCTGCCCGAGCAGGGGGGCTGGACTAGAAGACCTCCGAGGCCCCATCCCACTCTGTTCTTATTCTGCTCTCCTGCCTCAAATGTGCAGAACGCATGAAGCTCCGTCCAAACCATCTGGAGATGTTTACACTGGAGTCGTCAGGAGGAAAGAAGCGCCTGACCCGGAACGTCTGGTCCATCCAGAGCTGCCAGCTGCTGCCATTCACAAGGCACTCCCTGCGGGCGAGAAACTCATTAACACAGGAAGCGGCCGTGTTGACAGCCAAAAATGGCGTCCCACTCCTTCTGGGGCTCAGCCCCCGCTTCCCGGCTTAGATGCCAACCTGCCACCCCAAAGCTGCGAGCCCAGGGGGCCCCCTACAAATGTCTTTGTTTGTTTCTCCCCAGCAGAAGCCAGAAGAGCAGCGAGCTGGCAAGGATGAACCTCTCTGACGGCTTTGTTAGCGGTTTGTTTGACACACAACCCCCCCCCCTGCCTTCCGTGCGCCAGTGGGGCCTGATTGCGGTAGTGTGCTTTGCAGAATGACGGAGTTTGCAGGCACATTTGGCGGAGCGCCCGGAAGAGAGGCAAGAGGTCTCTGTTTTGGCATCGCCTTTTCTTTCATCTCCGCAATCCTTGAGGAGCCTGGGAAGGGCCCGAAACCAGCTTTGTAAAGTACCGCTTTGTAAAGCCTTAGTAAGGCCGCACCTGGAATATACGGCATCCAGTTCAGGTGCCCACGTTACAAAAAAAAACCCCTTATGCCACCAGGCATTGAAATTTTGGGCTTGGACAACCTAGAATTACGCCGCCTAAGTGTAGCACACAAAATTGTCTGCTACAACATCCTACCTGTCAACGACCTCTTCAGCCTCAACCTCAATAACACTCGGGCAAACAATCGATACAAACTCAAGGTAAAAAGAGCCGAGGTGGCCCAGTGGTTAGGGTGCAGCACTGCAGGCCACTTAAGCTGACTGCAGTTCAGCAGTTTGGCTGTTCAAATCTCACTGGCTCAAGGTTGACTCAGCCTTCCATCCTTCCGAGGTGGGTAAAATGAGGACCCGGATTGTTGTTGGGGGTGATATGCTGACTCTGTAAACTGCTTAGAGAGGGCTGAAAGCCCTGTGAAGCGGTATATAAGTCTAACTGCTATTGCTGTTGCTAAACTGCTCCAAACTCGATTGCAGGAAATACGACTTCTGCAACAGAGTGGTCAACGCCTGGAATGCTCTACCGGACTCCATTGTTACAGCCTCAAACCCCCCCACAGCTTCAACCTCAAACTGTCCACCGTGGCCCTCACCCCATTCCTAAGAGGTCTGTAAAGGGGCTGTGTGTAAGCGCACCAGCGTGCCCATCTGTCCTAATGTCCCCATCTATTTGTACTCATTTCCCTTGTTCATGTCCATATTCAGATTTATATTTATTTATTTATTAGACTTATATACCGCTTCATAGGGCTTTCAGCCCTCTCTAAGCGGTTTACAGAGTCAGCATATATTGCCCCCACAGTCTGGGTCCTCATTTCACCCACCTCGGAAGGATGGAAGGCTGAGTCAACCTTGAGCCGGTGAGATTTGAACAGCTGAACTGCAGATAACAGTCAGCTGAAGTGGCCTGCAGTACTGCACCCTAACCACTGCGCCACCTCGGATAGATAGATAGATAGATAGATAGATAGATAGATAGATAGATAGATAGATAGATAGATGGAGCAATAGCAATAGCAATAGCAGTTAGACTTATATACCGCTTCACAGGGCCTCCAGCCCTCTCTAAGCGGTTTACAGAGTCAGCATATCGCCCCCAACAACAATCCGGGTCCTCATTTTACCCACCTCGGAAGGATGGAAGGCTGAGTCAACCTTGAGCCGGTGAGATTTGAACAGCTGAACTGCAGATAACAGTCAGCTGAAGTGGCCTGCAGTACTGCACCCTAACCACTGCGCCACCTCGGATAGATAGATAGATAGATAGATAGATGGAGCAATAGCAATAGCAATAGCAGACTTATATACCGCTTCATAGGGCTTTCAGCCCTCTCTAAGCGGTTTACAGAGTCAGCATATCGCCCCCAACAACAATCCGGGTCCTCATTTTACCCACCTCGGAAGGATGGAAGGCTGAGTCAACCTTGAGCCGGTGAGATTAGAACCGCCGAACTGCAGATAACAGTCAGCTGAAGTGGCCTGCAGTACTGCACCCTAACCACTGCGCCACCTCGCTATCTTGTGCATGTTTGACAAACTAGATAAAAAATAAAATAAATAAATAAATAAAAAAGATGCTGAGACTTTGGAAAAAGTGCAGAGAAGAGCAACTAGAAGGATTAAAGTCCTGGAGACTCAAACGTAGGAAGAATGGGGGCAGGATTTGGCTTTGGCTACTTTAAGGAAAAGAAGAAATAGGGGTGGCATGAGAGCAGGATTTGAGGGGCTGCCATAGAGAAGAGGGGGGGGGGGTCAAAGTATTCTCCAAAGCACCGGAAGGCAGGAGAAGACGCAATGGACCTTGGAGTCATGATGGACAATCACTTAAACCTGAGCCAGCCGTGTGCAGCCGCCGCCAAAAAAGCTCACACAATCCTTGGTTGTATAAACAGAGGCACAGAAAGAGAATCATGCCAAGTATTAGTCCTGCTTTATGAAGCCTTCGCAAGGCCACACCTGGAATCCGGCATCCAGTTTTGGTCACCACATTACAAAACAAAAGATGTTGAGACTTTGGAAGAAGTGCAAAGAAGAGCAACTAAGAGGATTAAAGGCCTGGAGACTAAAACAGGCGTGCTCCTTCTCTTCCTCCTCCTCCTCCTCCTCCAACCCCTCTCCCTTCTACCACTGATGATGTTCTCTAGTTGGGTCATGAAAAGTCTGCAAGAAAACCACTAAGTTCTGAGAGCACCAAAAACGCCACTGGGGTTCTGTGTGTGTGTGTGTGTGTGTGTGTGTGTGTTTGTGTGTGAAGGTTTGGGGCGAGATCTCCCGAGTGCTGCTTGACAAGCCTTCCTTCCATTGTCGATTCCGAACTCATTTCTGCCGCTTGTCAGCGCACGGAGGCCCTGTGATTCATTCCTCAGGTGTCTTCCTTCGCCAGCCATTTTGCCTGCCAAGCGAGGAGACGGATGCCAGCTCTCAGGCTGAAATCTGCACTGCCCAATTCCTCACCTTGACACCACATTAGATTCCCCTACCAGCTTCGCCTGGAGGGGTCTCCTCTCCCTTGAAAAGTGTCGGCGATGAGGAGTGAGGAGACGCTCGAAGTTTTCACTCCCAAATCTGGTTGAAGGCTCTCAACAGAATCTCAATTGCTCAGTGCAGGGATTGTACGAAAAGTGTGTGTGTGTGGGGGGGGGGGAGTATCGTCTGGGTAGTTTTTATTTATGGTATTGAACTGGGTAGTTTTTTTGTATTTCTGGATTGATATTCTTCTTCCTCTCTTTTGGCAGCCCCAGGAATGCTTAAAATGTTTAAAAAAGCTGTCTTCCTTCTCTTGGGTTGAATGGGGATAATAGTCTCTCTCCCTGTCTCTGTTTCTCTGTCTCTGTCTTTGTTTCTCTCTTTGTCTCTGTCTCTCTCCCTCCCTCCTTCTCTCCCTCTCTGTCTGTCTCTCTTTTGTTTCTATCTCTCTCTTCCTCTCTCTCTCTCTCTCTGTCTCTCTCTGTCTGCAGCCACACGAGCGATTGTGGGGGTACCTAGGTACACCCACGTCACACCTATCCTCCGTGAGCTGCACTGGCTTCCCATTGGTCTCTGGACACGTTTCAAGGTGCTAGTCGTTACTTTTAAAGCCCTACATGGTATCGGACCTGGCTACCTGAGAGACCGCCTCCTGCCATTTACCTCCCAGAGACCCATAAGATCTCACAGACCAGGCCTCCTCCGGATTCCATCTGCCGGTCAATGTCGGCTGGCGACTCCCCGGGGGAGGGCCTTCTCTGTAGCTGCTCCGGCCCTCTGGAACGAGCTCCCCGTGGAGATCCGGACCCTTACTACCCTTCCGGCCTTCCGCAAAGCGATTAAGACCTGGCTGTTCCGGCAGGCCTGGGGCTGATTTGATTTCATCCAGCCCCATTCTAAGATATATGAATGTTGTGCAATTTTTAATGTCTGTTCTTTTTAATTTTTATATGTTCCCCTTCCCTGTTTATCTGTAAGCTGCCCTGAGTCTCTCGAGACTGGGCGGCATACAAATCCTAATAAACAGTAAACAATAAACAGTAAACTGTCTCTTTCTGTGTGTGTGTGTGTCTCTGTCTGTGTCTCTGTCTCTCTCTCTCTCTCTCTCTCTCTCTGTATGTGTGTCTGTGTGTCTCTCCTTTGTCTCTCTCTCTCTTTCTCTCCCTCTCTGTCTTTCTCTGTCTGTCTTTCTGTCTCTGTTTCTCTCTCTGTCTCCTTCTCTCTGTCTTTGTGTCTTTGTCTGTGTCTCTGTCTATCTCTGTCTCTCTCTGGGTGAGGCGTTGGGTTAGAAGAACTGGAGGCCTTCAAAAAGGAGATTTTTGGGATTCCAAATCAGGAAAGGTTCTTATAGACCAGCAGCTTATACTGGGACCAGAACTGTTTTTCCAAGGAGAGAAACAGTCCAGTTGCCTTTTGGGGGAAAAAAAAGCATGTTTGAGACAGTCTGTAAGATCTTAGAGGCTGTTCAAAGGCCCAGTTTTGATCAGCATTCTTCGTTTCTGGATTACCTTCTGGGATGGTTCTCATGTCTAACCAAATCACGTGTGATTACAGTCAAAGACCAGAGATTGGTTCTTGTGGTCAAAGGTCTTCTCGGGTGGAGAAGTCTTCTTTCTTTTAACAATAGTATAGAACAATGGAGGTAGTCCTGGACTTATGACACAACTGAGCCCCACATTTATGTTGCTAAGCGAAACAGTTATCAAGCGAGTTTAGCCCAGTGGTATGGCCACTCTTGCCACAGTTGTCAAGCCAATCCCTGCAGTTGTTCGGTCGGCTACAAGGTTGTTAAGTGAATCTGGCTTCCCAATGGACTCAGTAAATGAGCAGTGGCAAACAGCCAAGCCTGCGTTCTGGTTTATTCACAGCCTGGTGGGTCAGAACACCTATCTGTCTGTCTGTCTGTCTGTCTGTCTGTCTGTCTGTCTGTCTGTCTGTCTGTCTGTCTGTCTGTCTGTCTGTCTGTCTATCATCCATCCATCCAGCCATCCAGCCATCCATCCATCTATCTCATCTATGACCATCCATCCATCCATTATCTATCATCTACCTATCACCACCATTATCTCTGTCTCTCTGTCTCTCTCTCTCTCCCTACCCACCCACTCACCCATCTTGATCTTTCTGTCTTTCTGTCTTTCTGTCTTTCTGTCTTTCTGTCTTTCTGTCTTTCTGTCTTTCTGTCTTTCTGTCTTTCTGTCTTTCTGTCTTTCTGTCTTTCTGTCTTTCTGTCTTTCTGTCTTTCTGTCTTTCTATCTACCTATCCATATCCATATCCATACCTATTTCCTCTTGACTTAGCTTTGTTAGGAGGTCACAAAAGGGAATCGTGTGACCCCAGAACACTGTGACTGTCATAAATACGAGTCAGTTGCCAAGCATCTGAGTTTTGATTATGTGACCACGGGGATGCTACAATGATTGTAAGTGTGAAAAACTCTCATAAATCACTTTTTTCAGAATAACAGAATAGAATAAAAGAATCACAGAGTTGGAAGGGACCTCGTAGGTCATCTAATCCAACCCCCTGCCTAAGCAGGAGACCCTACACCATCTCTGACACATGGCAGTCTGGCGTCTTCTTGAAAGCCTCCAGGGATGAAGCTCCCACAAGTTCTGAAGGCAACTTCTGTTCCATGAGTTGATTGCTGGTCTCACTGTCAGAAGATTCTTCCTTATTTCCAGATTGAATCTCTCTCTCCTTGTTCAGTTTCCATCCATTCTTCCTTCTCTGGCCTTCTGGGGCTTTGGAGAATAGCTTGACCCCCAACTCCTCTCTGGGGCAGCCCCTCAAATATTGGAAGATGCTCCCCTGTCTCCCCTGGTCCTTCTCTTCCCTAGACTAGCCAAGCCCCCTGCTCAAGCAGGAAACCCTATATCAATTCAGCCAAATGGTTGTCCAATCTCAATCTTCACTACTGTAATATCGATCAGTCACTAAACGGATGGTTATAAGTTGTGGATTGCCTGTAAATTATCTGTATTTTCTGGCTCAAACCTTTCTCCCTTTTTCTCACAAGCTTCTTCCCTTCTGCTCCTTCTCAGATTAACAGATTAACAAAGTCGGAAGGGACCTTGTAGGTCATCTAGTGCAACCCCCCATCCAAGCGGGAGACCCTACACCATTTCTGACAGATGGCAGTCCAGTCTCTTCTTGGAAGCCTCCAGGGATGAAGATCCCACAACTTCCGAAGGCAACTTCTGTTCCATGGGTTGATTGTTCTCATGGTCAGGAAATTCCTCCTTGTTTCCCGGTTGAAGCTCTCCTGGTTCACTTTCCATCCATTGTTCCTTGTCTGGAACAATGGCGTCTTCCCTTCCCCTCCCAGATTCAGGATGTGAGCCTGCTTGTCATTAGGCCAAACTGGGACTGGAGATGGTAATTCCCCACATCTTTCCTTTCTGCCACGGAACAAGGAAGGTCGCTCAGGGGGAAAACTGGCAACGCCTGTCGAATTAACTTGACTCAGGCGTCTGAAGGGCTTCCTGGAAGGATTAAGCTCGTTCTCTGGACCGTGGCTTTCCCAGCACATCTTTTAATCGCATCCCTGCTCCCTTCTGGAAACCAGGAGATGGTGAGGAGGCTAGGATGTCCCGGAGAAGCATCTGTGCAGCTGGAGGATGACAAGATAAGCCCATGTGGGCTCAGCCAGGGGAGGATGCTGCCCATCGCTTTGGCTTCATAAAAGCAGCTCCACAGCTGGTTAATTTGAGATGTCAGCAGCCGGAGTGGTGGCCCTGCGGGCTCTTCGGAAGAGCAGGGTGGTTGATATGCTTGGCTGCTCAGGTGCTTCCACCCCTTGGCTTCTTCTGGAAGGAGGAGGAGGAGGAGGAGGAGGAGGAGGAGGAGGAGGAGGAGGGAGAAACCAGGGGGAACCGACTTGGCCGCTTCCACCCTCCTGGCTTTCGTAGGCGAGCAACAGCTCCATTGCCTGAGAGAAAGAGATGTCAGCTCATTCATCCAGATATCGAGCCATGTTTGGTGGGGGAGGGAGAAGGTCTCTACCACGGCTACTTCCAGCCCCACCTCCCATGTTGACGGGGATGATGATGGGCAGCAGGACTGCCTTTGGCTGGAAGGCGGTTTGTAGGAGGAGGAGGAATTCTTCCCCAGCCCCTTAATCCCATCCGGATGGTTGTAGAACATGGTTCCCTCCTTGTTGATGGCTTCAATTGCAATCCTAATGGATTCTTCTAAGACACGAGGTCTGGTTTGCGAGGAGGAGGAGGAGGAGGAGGAGGACTGTGGGGTCCTTGGTGCTCTCTGAACTTGTATGTTTCTTGCAGATGTTTCATTACCCAAGTAGGTAACATCGTAAGTCCTAGAGACCAATTTCCCCTCATTTGTAGCATGGAGGATGTTGTTACTTAGTTGGGTCATGAAATGTCTGCAAGAAAGCAACCAAGTTCAGGGAGCACCAAAGACCCCCCAGTCCCCCCCTCCTCCTCCTCTCTGCAACCCTCCTTCCCTTGTGGAGGTCTTGTCCTACTTCTCTTGGCCTCTCCTTCCTCTTGACCTATTCAACCCTCCTTCCTTCCTTCCTTCCTTCCTTCCTTCCTTCCTTCCTTCCTTCCTTCCTGCTGCCTGCCTGCAGGAAGGTGGAGGAGGAGGAGAAGAAGAAGAGGAGGAGGAAGGTAGGAGGGGGAGAAGAATAAGAAGAGGAAGAAGAAGAGGAGGAGGAGGAGGAGAGGAAGAAGAGGAGGAGGATGGGACAGAGAGGAGGAGGAGAAGGAGAAGAGGAAGAAGAAGAGGAGGAAGAGGAGAAGAAGAAGAGGAAGAGGAGGAAGAGGAGGAGGAGGATGGGACAGAGAGGAGGAGGATGGGACAGAGAGGAGGAGGAGGAGAAGAAGAGGATGAGGAGGATGGGACAGAGAAGAGGAGGAGGAGGAGGGGAAGAAGAGGAGGTGGAGGAGATGGGACAGAGAGCAGCAGCAGGAGGAGGAGAAGAAGAGGAAGAAGAGAAGGAGGAAGATGATGATGACGAGGAGGATCATAAACCTCCAATTCCTTTGGTGTGTGTCTTCCATGCCCATCCCTCTCTCTGTATCTCTCGCTCTAACTCAAAGCACATTCTCTCAGCTCCTTTTCTTTCTTGGCCTTCCCTGCTTTTGATTTCCATCTCACGCTCCTTAAGGACGCAGCTCCTTCTGAATTCAACTTGCTTTTCCCGTTCTCTTGACATACTCATCTCCCGCTTCCCTTTATTTAGAGAGGGGATGAAAAATAATCTCCCTGGTGCCTTTCTGTGCACCCCCATGTGGTACCTTTCCATCATGGGGAGGGGGGGCTGGAAGGCTCCTGCTGGCTCCAGTTCAGTTCAGATGGCTTCCCTGGGGATCCTTCCTTGACTTTGTCAGAACTACAGACACCAAAGCATCTTATTAGAATTCGGGAGGCGTCCAAGGGAGGAGAAGCTGGGCATTTTGTGTGATGGGACAACACGTAGTGTAGAGACAGTCAACACAGAGATGTCAGGCATGAAAGAACAGGCCCATACGTGAAAGTACAATTGGAGTGATTTATTGCTATTTGTGCCCAGGCACCCGAATCTTCTCAGCTAATGATCAGCACCTGCTAGGAGTTGGATAACAGTCCATGGGATTTAAGGGGGTTAGCAATAGCAGTTAGACTTATATACCGCTTCATAGGGCTTTCAGCCCTCTCTAAGCGGTTTACAGAGTCAGCATATCGCCCCCACCAACAATCTGGGTCCTCATTTCACCCACCTCGGAAGGATGGAAGGCTGAGTCGACCCTGAGCCGGTGAGATTAGAACCGCCGAACTGCAGAACTGCAGTCAGCTGAAGTAGCCTGCAGTGCTGCATTTAACCACTGCGCCACCTCGGCTCGTTGAACTTAGTTCATTTGTTAAGAAGAGATTCTAGGCTGATTCCTCGTTTCACTCCGCCACCCCAGGTTCTGCCAGTCATTCACTAATGTTGGATAAATGTAGTGGATGGATGCATGGATGGTGTCCAGCAGGAGAGATCAGGCCCACAAGTGTAGCCCACTTAAATGGGAGCCAAGAATGTTCTGCAGCTGCTGAAAAAGCCAACACAGTTCTAGGCTGCATCAACAGAGCATCAAGAGCATGAAAAGAGAGAGGACTGCTTTATACTGCACTGGTGAGGCCACACGTGTGATCTTGCATCCATTTTTGATCGCCATGTTCTAAAAAAAGATGTTGGAAAGAGGGCAGAGAAGAGCAACAAAGATGATACAATGAGTGGAGAAGGAAGAGGGGGACATGATAAATCATGGGCTGTCAGAAAGAGGAGGCGGCTGATGTCTTCTCCAAAGGATTTGAGGGTAGGACAAGAAACAAGAGGTGGAAGGTCATTCAAGAGAGATCTAATCCAGAATGAACAGCTCCCAGCACAATGGGGCCCTTCCATGTTTTTATCCCTTACCCTTAAAAAGCTTTTTTATTAAATCATCATGACTAATATCCCCTCTTCTTCTTTCTCCTCCTCCTCCTTTCCTCCTCCCCTCCTCCCCTTCTTCCTCTTCCTCTCCTCCTCCTCCTCTCCTCCTCCTCCTCTCCTCCTCCTCCTTTCTTCTTTTCTTTCTTTCTTTCTTCTTCCTCCCCTCCTCCCCTCCTCCTTTCCTCCTCCTCCCCCGCTTCCTCCTCCTCCTCCTCCTCCTCCTCCTCCTCCTCCTCCTCCTCCTCCTCCTCCTCTCTCTTCTCCTCTCCTCCTCCTCCTTTCCTCCTCCTCCTCTTCCTCTTGAACGTTTCTTCCACTCCATCATACAGGAGGAGATTGTTCAGGCTGATGATGTTCTCTATCAAGTCGTTTTTGGCTTGTCCTAAAGCTCTTGCCTTTCTTCCCATAGTGTCCCCACCCCACAATGCGTATTTCCCCACTGCCCCCCCCAGTCCCCATGTTGGCTATCATCTACCAAGCTCTTAAGGAAAGAGGGGGAGGGCGAGGGGAGAGAGAGCGATGCCCAGGCATTTGTTCCCATCGGAAGTTTCTGGGCCAAGTCAATTGCCCCCCTGAGACGTCTTCAATTAAACCTCTCTGCACTCATGACTTTATCCAGATTGGTGCTCCAATTAATGAAGGGATGGTTCCTGTGCAGCCGGAGGAAGAACTGGTCACATGGGACTTGAAGGAGCCCGGATATTTGGCCAGGGGAGAGGAGAGCAACAAAGGGACGGATGGGTCCAAGAGACCTGAGAAGATGGAGGTCTTGCTGACGGAGAAGACAATTAAGAGGCAAGGAGACAAGAAAGCCAGAAGCTCGAGGAGGTAACTGGGTAGAAAATTTAAATGATTCTGCTACAGAAAAGGTACCGAATGATTTCAAGACAGGCAAATCTAGGAAGGGGACTCGTGGAAGGGAGATTGGGGGGGGGGGGGGAGACAGCAGAAGAAAAATGGATGGTTGGGAGATGCACTTCTGGGGCAGATGAGGTCGGCCTCGCTGCCTGTCAAAAGCAGAAGGAATGAACCCGAGGAAACCAGAAGGAGATGAGTTATGGGGGCTCAGCTTAGGTAGCTGTTTCGTCTTCCTAATAGAAAACTGACAAGCTTTTGAAGAGAACTGGGGGTGGGGGTGGAACGGGAGGCTCAGGCCAGCTGTGAGCTCCCTCCGCTTCTAGATTTGGGTCCAAATGGGACGGGAGGCCTTGTACATCATTCACCTTCGTTTCTTCATGAGGAGATGAAGGAACTGGACTCTCTTGGTGGAATTTGACACCTCTAAGATGGGAGGGGAGGGGAGAGAATGCAATAGAACAGAATGGAATAGAATAGAATAAGGAATAGAATATGGAATGGAATGGAATAAATAGAATAAGAAATAGAATAGAACAGAATAAGAAATAGAATAGAATAAGGAATAGAATATGGAATGGAATAGAATAAATAGAATAAGAAATAGAATAGAATAGAATAGAATAAGGAATAGAATAGCAGAGCAGAGAAGGGACAGATCTGGAAGGGACTTTGGAGGTCTTCTAGTCCAACTCCTTGTCCATGGCAGGAGACAGTAACAGATTAACAGAGTTGGAAGGGACCTTGCAGGTCATCTAGTCCAACCCCCTGCTATCCCAGTCAAATGACTGCCCCGCCTGTTCTTAAAACCCTCCATGAGGGAGCATTCACAACTTCTGTTCCACAGTTTCATTGTCCTCACTGCCAGAAAATTTCTCCTTCCTTACAGGTTGCGTCTCTCCTTAATTGGTTTCCATCTGTTGCTTCTTGTCCTGCCTCCCGATGCTTTGGAGAATAGGTTGACCCCCCCTCTTCTTTGTGGCAACCCCTGAGATATTGGAAGACTGCTATCCTGTCTCCCCTAGTCCTTCTTTTCATTAAACTGGACATCCCCAGTTCCTGCAACCGTTCTTCATATGTTTTAGTCTCCAGTCCCCTAATCCTCTTTGTTGCTCTTCTCTGCACTCTTTCCGGAGTCTCCACATCTTTTCTACATCGTGGCGGCCAAAACTGGATGCCGTATTCCGAGTGTGGCCTCACTAGCGCAGGACAGAGCAATGCTAACACTTCTCCTGATCTTGATTTTATCTTTCTATTAATGCAGCCTAGGACTGCATTGGCTTTTTTGGTGGCTGCATCCAATGGTGGCTGGTTCTTCAGTGGCGATCCACCAGGACAATTAGCTCTTCCTCATAGGTACTGCAATTAAGCCAGATATCAACTATTCTATATCTGTGCATTTATTCCAAAGCTGTTTTTTCCCCCCAAAATGCAACTGGGCTTTCTTTTTCTTTTCCCCCTCTTTGAAAACATTTCACATTTCAACTGAGAAGCTTTTTCGGTTCTAACTGAACGGTGGGGAATGAAAGGTTTCCTGTTCTTTGGAATTATCAGTCAGTGGGGGAATTCTGTGTGTTTTCTGTGTGCACCTGTCGATGTAATGTGTGACTCTCTCAAAATGGGTTGATTCAGTAATCAGGTTAAAGGTGATGGTTCACATGCAACCTTGGAGGAGAATTGGATAGATCCAATGTTACAAGTACAAATTAGGTGAAACTTGGCCCAATAGTGGTCACTGTGAAAGGGATCTTGGAGTCCTAGTGGACAACCATTTAAATAGGAGCCAGCCGTGTGCAGCAGCTGCCAAAAAAGCCAACACAGTTCTAGGCGGCATCAACAGAGGGAGAGAATCAAGATCATGTCAAGGGTTGATACCACTTTATAAAGCCTTGGTAAGGCCACACTTGGAATACGGCATTCAGTTCTGGTCACCACGATGTAGAAAAGATGTGGAGACTCTAGAAAGAGTGCAGAGAAGAGCAACAAAGAGGATTAGGGGACTGGAGACTAAAACATAGGAAGAACGGTTGCAGGAACTGGGGGTGTCCAGTTTAGTGAAGAGAAGAATTAGGAGTGACATGATAGCAGTGTTCCAGAATTTGAGGGGCTGCCACAAAGGGGAAGGGGGGTCAATCCATTCTCCAAAGCAGCTAAAGGTAGGAGAAGGAGCAACAGATGATCAAGGAGGGAAGCAACCCACAACTCAGCAGAACAATCAGTGGAAGAAGCTGTGGACTAGAAGACCTCCAAGGTCCCTTCCAACTCTCTTATTCTGTTAGTTAATCAATGGAATAGTTTGCCTCCAGAAGTTGTGATGCTCCAATCCTGCAGCTTTTAAAGAAGAGACCAGATAGTCCTTTCTCCAGAATGCTAGAGGGTCTCCTACATGGGCAGTGGGTTGGACTAGAAGACCTCCAGCGTCCCTTCCAACTATATTATTCTGTTATTCTGTTAAATACGGGGCTTCTGAGGTCCAAAGCACCCCATGTCTCAGAAGAAAACTTCTTTGACCCAATTTCACAGGATTGCAATAATTGACACCTAGTGGAAACAAGATCTAGTTGAAATAGTTTCCACTACATGTCAAGGACAGACCCCACAGGCTCACTGCCTAGCAGCCATTTATCCCATCCTGTTCAACCATCAAGTCCCCTCTTTTGGGGGGGGGGGAATTGAGGGGGTGGATCCACGCAGTAAGAAATCCATCCTTTTGTCAGCCATGAAGCAGGATGCACCTCTCTGAGCCCCATCCATCACAGACCGCAGGAAATGAACCTGTGCAGACCACCAGGATGGAAATATTTCCCTTTCCATCCTCTCATTCTCTAAGCCCACCCCGAACCCCGTAGAAGCAACATTCGGCATCCACGCACAGGCATCTTTCCATGACAAACAGAAATCCCACCATTAGAGTCTGGTCTTTGTCATCCCTTCCATGGTTTGGAAATCTGTCCAGATGTTGAGATCCTGGCCGAGGCCCCAATACCTGCAAGGACATTTTTTGGCAGTCCTGCCTTGCCACCTAGAACTCACCTCCAGTGGGGAGGGCCATGAGCTCTCATCCCAGGTGGACCTCTTGAGCTTCTGTCTTTCAGTTGCCTGGATTCCTCGGATCATTTTACTCAAGTTTGTTGGAAAATCCATACTCTTCCTCCTCCTTTTCCCTCCTCCTCCTCTTCCTCTTCCTCCTCCCTCTCCTCCCCCATCCTTGTCCTTTCCCTTCTTCTTCCCTTCCCCTCCTCCTCCTCCTCTTCCTTCTTGTTCTTTTCCTCCTTTTCCTCCTCCCCTTCCCAGCCTTTTCCTTTCAGTTTCACCTTCTCCTTCTGCTTCTCCACCTCCCTTCCCATCCTCCTCTTCGTCTTCCTCCTCCCTCTACTTCTCTTCATCCTTCCTCTCCTTCTCCTTTCCTCTCTTGCTCCCTCCCCTCCTCTTCCCCTTCTTACTCCTCTTTCTTCTTGTACTTGTCCTTTTCCTCCTCATCCTCACCCTCCTCTCTCCCTCCCAGCCTTCTCCTTTCACCTTCACCTTCTCCTTCTGCTTCTCCTCCTCCCTTCCCCTCCTCCTCTTCCTCTTCCGCCTTCTGCCTCCTCCACTTCCTCTCTGTCCTCCTTTCCCCTCCTCCTGCATTACCTCCTCCTCTTCCTCCCTCCTCCTCCCTCTTGTCCTTGTCTTCCTCTTCCTCCTGCCCTTCTCCCCCCCCGCCTTCCTCTCCCTCCCAGCCTTCTCTTCTTGCATCTTTATCTCTTCCACCTCCCGCCCTCCTCTTCCTATGTTGAAGCATAGTGTTTCTCAACCACCAGACTTGGGATGGTGTGTGTGTGTGTGTGTGTGTGTGTGTGTGATTCAGACATTTCCAAATCTTTGCCCAACGGAGAGAGAGAGAGAGAGTGGGGGGAGGGGAGAGGGAGAGAACAGCAGAGAGCCCAACTCCACTGAGGCTATCAAATTTTGGCCACCACAGTGACAGCTTGCAGTGGGCAGGATAAACAGATGCCCCTTCCGCACCACAATTGCTGGGAAGCCTGCTGGAGGCTTTGGCATGTACTGGAGAAAAGGAAATAATCCTATACCAAATTTGGACTGTAAAGCAGTCAAGGTAGCATCCACATTTTCCTCCAATGGAGCCCACCGACCCCTTAGTGATCTTACTCCAGCGAGGAGAAAGGTTTGATTGCCTTTGGAGAGGAACTCGCCTTCACTCGCATGAGGGGAGGGATGGGGAACTCATCAAATGTGCAGTTGACACCAAGCTGGCTGGAATAGCCGGAGTTCCAGAAGACAGACTCAAGATCCAAATGGATTTTGACAGCCTTGTTCACTGGGCCCTTCAGTGGCGAAGAAAGTGAGGTTCTGCAACGAGGCAAGAAGAACCGAAGGCACAAACCGATAGTTTCGTGGGTACCTGTCTCAACAGTAGTAATTGTGAGAGGGGTCTTGGAGTCCTAGTGGACAACTTGTCAGGGTTCCACGTAAGACCCCCAATGAAAGAAGACTCCGAAGCCTGAGGTTCCTTAAAGTTCCATTTTATTAGAGGCGTCTTATTGGCACATTTTGGAAAACCCGAATCTGAAAGCTTCCAGGTTTTCCCCACCCAGTTGAAAGTTCAAGTTCCTGCCCAGAACCCACAAGGCCATCATCACATGGTCCCATCAGGCACCGTCCCAACTGGAGATGCCTCCCAGTGACGCCCCTCCAGCTGCAGGGCAAGATGTCCTTGACTCTCTGAGACAGGAATGTTATTAGGACTATATATCTCCCATACTCCATATTACACCCCCCTCCCATTTCCCCACAGCACTTCATGTAGCAGGCCAGAAGGCCCAATGCACAAGATGGCTTCCAGGCCAGACACCACCATTTGAATAGGAGCCAGCCGTGTGCAGCCGCTGCCAAAAAAGCCAACACAGTACATAAACAGAGGGAGAGAATCAAGATCACGTGATGGGTTAATATCACTTTATAAGGCCTTGGTAAGGCCACACTTGGAATACGGCATTCAGTTTTGGTCACCACGATGTAGAAAAGATGTGGAGACTCCAGAAAGAGAGCAGAGAAGAGCAACAAAGAGGATTAGGGGACTGGAGGCTAAAACATCTGGTATGAGCTGGTTGGAGTTGTCAAGTTTTTTCATGACATGCTTCTCGTAGGAAGGACCAGGGGAGACATGATAGCAGTCTTCCAATATCTCAGGGGTTGCCACAAAGAAGAGGGAGTCAAGCTGTTCTCCAAAGCACCTGGACAAGAAGCAATGGGTGGAAACTAATCTAGGAGAGAAGCAACTTAGAACTAAGGTTAATACCACTTTATAATGCCTTGGTAAGGCCACACTTGGAATATTTGCATTCAGTTTTGGTCGCTATGATGTAAAAAAAGATGTGGAGACTCTAGAAAGAGTGCAGAGAAGAGCAACAAAGAGGATTAGGGGACTGGAGACTAAAATATATGAAGAACAGTTGCAGGAACTGGGTATGTCTAGTTTAATGAAAAGAAGGACTAGGGGGGACATGTTCCAATATCTCAGGGGTTGCCACAAAGAAGAGGGAGTCAAACTATTCTCCAAGGCACCTGAGGGTAGAACAAGAAGCAATGGGTGGAAACTAATCAAGGAGAAAAGCAACCTAGAATTAAGGAGAAATTTCCTGATAGTTGGAACAGTTAATCAGTGGAACAGAATTTGCCTCCAGAAGCTATAAATGCTTTTAAGAAAAGATTGGACAATCCTTTGTTTAAAATTGTATAAGGTTTCCTGCCTGAGGAGAGGGCTAGAAGACCTCCAAGGTCCCTTCCAACCCAGTTATTTTGTTGAAACATTTCATTATGTTGCCTTCCCCCATTGGGGAAAAAAATCCATTTCCTTTTGGCTGAGACGCAAGTCACTAAAATGCAACTCCAAACTTTTCCCCAATACATTTGAATTAATTCCATGCCGTTTCTGATGATGGAATGATTTCCTGACCTTGCCTTCTACCGTTTCAGCAGGAAAAAATGCAGCCAACAGCACGCTTGCAATTGTTACGTAATTCAAATGCACTGCAGCCAATAAATATCAACGCGCAATTCAATTCAATGTATATTCTTCTTCTTCGAGAAAGAAGAATATTAGACTTAGAGTAACTTTGTGGTCAGTTTGAATGTACACCAATCGGCATACATTAAAACAAAATTTCTTTGCATGCAGCTCTCAAAGGGTAAACACCTCCAATATACACTACATAACCATGACTAAACAAACAAACAAACAAACAAATAAATAATGCAAATACCCACATATGTTATATGACACAGAGAAACAACACAGTCTAGTTCGGACGTATACGTCTACTTGCGAGTTTACCGGACGGATGGCCTGGGGAACAAAGCTGTTCCAGAATCTGGAAGTCCTGCTAGAAATACTTCGAAAACCCCTCCCAGAGGGGAGCAACAGAAACAGGCCATAAAGTGGGTGTGTGGGGTCTCTAACAATGCTTGGAGCTCTAAGCACATGGCGCTTATGAGCAAAATCCTGAATGACAGGAAGCGAGCTTCCTATAATCTTCTCCACTGTCCTCACCACTCTCTGTAGGGACTTTCTATCTGCTGCCACCAAACCAAAGAGGGATGCAGTTTGTTCAAACGCTCTCAATTGTGCCTCTGTAAAAAGTGGCCAGGACAGAAGGAGAAAGAGGCTCATCCAACACAAGAAATGCAGATGCTGGTTTGAATGTTTTACTAAGGATGAAGGGTGGAGAGACCAGTTCAGATTGTGAATTGACCACCTCCACAGATGCAGCCTTGATACTGAGTAGAGTAGGACCATGCCGGCTCTTTCTAAAATATACAATAATTTCCTCTGTTTTATTAACATTTAGAACCAGGTTACTTTCTTGTCTCTCTTGGTGTCCCCCGATTCTTTGATAGTTTGGGATGTAAGGAAGGAAAGACGGACAAGACACGAGTGTCCATTGGGGGAAGGGGATATTCAAAATAATAAGATGGTAGCCATCAATAAGTACGATGGAAGTCTGCCCCCTTTTTTATACCTGCCACATGTGCAGCTCATATAAGAACAGGATGAGACTCTGGTCTTGACCTTTTCTGATAGTCGGGTAACTGCTTTGATTTGTCTCCTGTTTTTCATCCGGCAAAATTAGCTGCTGTAATTAAAAAAAAATGTACCTGGAAACTCCTCCTAAACTTTGCATCCAAAATGGAAAAAAAACAATGAAATTTTGATTTGGGGTGTTGTTGATTCAGTTAGTTGGTGTTTTAGAAATGGTGAGTACCCACTAAATACAACTAGTCCTCAACCTACAACCAGAAAAGCTTACTGGGTGACTTTGGGCCAATTACCAGGAGACAGGGAGTTCTAGTCCCACTTTGGCATGATAGCTAGCTGGGTGACATTGGGGCCATCACCAGGAGAACAAGGAGTTCTAGTTCTGCCTTAGCCACAAAACCCAACTGGGCAACTTTGAGTGTATCACCAGGAGACAGGGAGTTCTAGTTCTGCTTTAGCCATAGAAGGCAGCTGGATAACCTTGGGCCAATCACCAGGAGGCAGGGAGTTCTAATCTTATTGTAGGCATGACAACCAGCTGGGCTGATCAGCAAACAACCGGGAGTTCTAATCCCACCTTACTCATGAAAGGCAGCTGGGTGGCTTTGGACCATCACCTCTCTCTCAGCTCAATCCACCTCACAAGGTTGTTGTGAGCAAAATAGCAGAAGGAAAATGTGTTGGATATGTTCACTGCCTTGAGTTCTTTGTAAAAATAATGAAGGCGGGATACAAATATATAACTAAATAACCAAAGAACCCAATAATCAAATAACCAAATAACTAAATAACTAAACAACTAAATAACTAAACAACTAAATAACTAAATTGTCAGGCCCGCAGCCATATTTTCCTTTGGATCTTTGGCCTGCCCCACTTTCTATTATTCTACTATGCATTTCCTATGGTGGGAAAATGGGAGGAGGGATTGTACAGCGTTAGATGATATGTAGGCATAACAACATTCTTTCTAGAAAGTCAAGGTCATCCTTTGTATCTGCACCTCTGCACCTGACCGGAACTGGATGGGTGGAACTGCCAGCATTGGCTTTTGGACCATGGGATGGACTTGTGGGTGGGTGGGGGTGGGGAGCAAGATCTTTCAACTGGGTGGGGAAACTGGGAAGCTTTCAGATCCGGGTTTTCCCAGATGTGCCAACATGGCTCTCTTCATCAACTGGAACTTTCAGCAATACTTTGCCTGGATTCTGATTTACTTTTGGATGCTATTTGGAACCCTGACATAAATATCTAAATAATATCTAAATATCTAAATATCTAAATATCTAAATATCTAAATATCTAAATATCTAAATATCTAAATATCTAAATATCTAAATATCTAAATATCTAAATATCTAAATATCTAAATATCTAAATATCTAAATATCTAAATATCTAAATATCTAAATAACTAAACAATTAAACAACTAAATAACTAAATAAATAACTTTCTTAAAAGAAGGCTGGTGCCCCCCTGCTTCCTTGAGTCCACAGCAAAGGAATGGAGTGCAGGAAGTAAATTTGCAACTATGCAAATGCCTCAGAAATTGCTATTTCCGTCCGTTTCCAGTAGCATCCCATTCTCCTTGGGGGGGGGGGGAACAGATGCTCCCGCTTAAGGCAGCACTGTCTGCCTGGAAGGGACTCGTTCCGCTTCACAAGCATCGCACTCAGTGTGGCCCGCACGAAGCGCGACCGAGCAGCAGACAGCTGCAGCGATCTCTTCTTTTTTTATATTATTCTTTTTTATAGAAAAAAAGAAACATTTTCATAAAGCTGCCTCCTCTTCTCTGAATTTCAGCAGAAATTCAGAAAAATGGGCTCCCGGCCTCACTGGTTCCTTTTATCCGCCAGCTGCTGGTAGCTGCTTTTTTTTAAAATTTCCTCACGGGAAAATTGGTGCGTTAGAGACGCAGAATTTTTTTCTTATGTACTCTTTTTGAGGAGAGAATGTGTGATTAAGGAATGTCTGCCTTGAAAGGGATGAGAGATGCGTGAGGCAGCTGAGACTGGATGCATCTTTAAATGGGATCTAATTTTTGCTTCTTAGCTTGTAGAGGAGTTTCAAATAAGACTTTCCGCCCCCCCCCCCCCAAAAAAAAAATCTGGAGGAAAAATGGCTTCTTTTGGTTAAAGGTTTTATTTTTGAAGGTCGCAGGTGGCTTCAGCACTGCTTTGCTTTATTTTTTTTCCTTTTAGCAACCCAAATGTTCCGTTTTCTTACAAAATGATGGAGGTTTCCGTTGGCTGGGCTTTATATTTGCAGAGCTTCAAACTTATAGGTCCTTTCCTCCTCTTGTTAATGAAAAATGAATTCTAAGAGACTTTGTTTCATTTGGGTTTATATGCATTAAAAGGGGATTTCCCCCCCCCCCCATATTTTGCCTTTTTTTGTTTCTAGAGTATACAATAAATTAGGAGTCCTCGAAGCAGGTTCTCCAAAATGCGATGGTTTCTAGGTTTTAAAAATATTTCTACTTAACAGAGCAGAAGAACAGAGATGGAAGGGACCTTGGAGGTCATCTAGTCCAACCCACCGCCCAAGCAGCAGACCCTACACTACTTCTGACAGATGGCAGCCCCGTCTCTTCCTGAAAGCCTCCAGGGGTGAAGCTCCCGAAGGCAGCTCCTCTTCCACGGGTGGATTGTTCTTATAAAGTTAAATTTGGTGTCTTAGCAGTGGAGCAGCATTTAAATATGAGCCAACTTCCTCATCCAAATTTTTGATGAAAATACTGAATGGCGCAAGGCCTGGGACGCAGCCCACGATCCTTCTCTCAAAGGCAGTCTGGAGGGGGTGATGTGATGGTATCTAATATTTGAGGGGCTGCCCCAAAGAAGAAGGGGGTCCACCTATTCTCCAAAGCACCGGAAGGCAGGGAAACAAGCAATGGACAGAAATTAATCTAGGAGAGAAGCAGAACTAAGGAGAAACTTCCTGACAGTTAGAACAAGTAATTAGAGGAACTACTTGCCTCCAGAAGTTGTGGGTGGCTCCATCACTGGTTGCTTTTAAGAAGAGACCAGACAGTCACTTGTCTGAAAGGGTAGAGGGCAGAGGTGGGTTCCTACCAGTTTGCACCTATTTGGTAGAATTGGTAGAACTGGTTCGTCAAATCTACCGAACCGCTTAGAAGAGGTTCCACCAGAAAACAGGCCACACCTACAGAAGCGGTTCCAAAATTTTTTGAAACCCACCACTGACACACAAAGAGAGAGAGGGGGGGGGAAGGAAGGAAGGAAGAAAGAAAGAAAGAAAAAAAGAAAAAAAAGAAAAAGTGAGAGAGAGATGAAAGAAGAAAAGGAAAAAGAACAGAGAGACAAAAGGAAGGAAAGAGAGAGAGGGGGACACATGACCGGCAAGCCACTCCCACCAGGTCACATGGCCGGCAAGCCACTCCCACAAAGGAGGCCACACCCACAGAGTAGGTTCAAAAATTTTTTGAAACCCACCACTGGTAGAGAGTCTCCTGTCTAAGCAGAGGGTTGGACTAGAAGACCTCCAAGGTCCCTTCCAACTTTATCCCGATTAAGTATTTGTCCAGTCCCTGTCAGGGCATCAAGTAACACCCCCAACGGCAGAAGACTCTGAGGCTTGAGGATCCTCAAAGTTCCATTTTATTAGAGATGGGTCCTATTGGCACATCTGGGAAAACCCGAAACTGAAAGCTTCCAGGTTTTCCCCACCCAAATGAAAGTTCAATAACTGATTGGAAACCAGAGGTGTTTCTACTGGGAATATGGCATCAAAATATAAAAAAGAGGATAGTCACGGTGGCGAGGATTGCCTCCGCTCAGAAATGGAAAAGTAAATTGACACCAAACGAGAACGAAATAATAAGAAAGTTAACAAAAGAAATTCATGGAAAAGAGGAGACAGAATATTATCGGACATGGGGAAAATGGTGTAGGTGGTTGGAGGAAAGAAATAGAAATTAATGAAAGAATCTAACAAAGTTAAAAGCTATAAGTTAAGGAGGACTGGCCTATACACATATACTCAAGGGAAGTAAAGTTTATCAGAGGTAAACAGCCAATATATTCGATAGATAAGTAAAGGACAATGAAATGAGAGGGTTAAAAATTGTGAAACTTAAGTAAAACATATTAGGAGGGGAAACAGCATAAAGAGAATTGTACCAATTTAAAACTGCTACAAGAAGGAACATGTTTGTGTTTGTGTAAATGTAGCCTATGCCTAAGTTTTTTTGTATTTGTATGTTGGAAAATTAGATAGATAGATAGATAGATAGATAGATAGATAGATAGATAGATAGATAGATAGATAGATAGATAGATAGATAGAAAGTTAGTTCAAGCACCTACATGTCCATCACATGATCCAATCGGGCACCATCCAAAACTGGAGAAGCCTCCCAGTCACACCATTGCAGCTTCAGGGCAAGATGTCCTTGACTCTCTGAGAAAAGAATGTTATTTTGACTATATATATCACCCATGCTGCATATAATTCCTCCTCCCATTTTCCCACAGCAGAAAATGTGGCAGGCCTGAAGGCTCCAATGTAATAGAGGGCTTCCAGGTCTGACAGCCTCTTCCTAAAAGCCTCCAAACTCCCAACTCCCACAACTTCTGAAGGCAACTCTGATATTCTGTTCTAGTGATTTTAAGAGCGACGCTCAACAAGCGCATCCAGATCAGACAGGCCTAAGCTGAAGAATGAGACTAAATCTATTTTAAAAAAAACCCTATTCAACACGGTGAGGATGTATAATCCGAATTTCATGGTGGATCCATGGTCCCCAGATTAACAAGGAAGGTGTTGGATGCCATGGCTCCTGGACACTGAAAAATGTGCTACAAGTGTCAGCTTCCTCTGTTAGGTAGATGGTCATGGAGCTGACACGCTATGGACAGTAATCAAAGCAAAGAATTTGGCTGAAAGGGGGGGGGAATCACTCAGTTACGGAAGGTTTTTACCAGTCAAAACTCTCAAAAAATGGATTTCAAAAGTGAATTTACCAGTTTTGGAAGGAAGAAAACCAGATTTAGAGGTTAACAAGGAGAGATTTGTGGAGCAAATGTGTATGGTTTTAAAACCCCTGTTCTTTACCAATGCTGACTAGGAAGCAATTGAAAAATTCCTGAAAACTCAGGTTTATTCAGAACCACCAGCAGTAATACTGATTTGCAGAGTGAGCAACCAGCAGTAGAAAATGAAGAGTCTATTGATGTCAATGAAGAACAATGAGGAGAGGAAGCTGCAGGAGCGGAAGAACTCCGAGTACTATTTGTTAATCAAGATTAACTGAGTGGCTGCCACAGAGAGGAGGGGGATAAGCTATTCTCCAAAGCACCTGAAGGCCAGAGAGGGAATAATGGATGGAAACCGATCAAAGAGAGATTCAATCTGGAAATAAGGAGGAATTTCCTGACCATGAGAACAATCCACCCATGGAACAGAAGTTGCCTTCGGAAGTTGTGGGAGCTTCATCACTGCAGGCTTTCAAGAAGAGAAAGGACCTCCATCTGTCAAAAATGGGGTATGCCATTTGTGGTGTGGGGTCTCCTGCTTGGGCAGGGGGTTGAACTAGAAGACCTCCGAGGCCCTTCCAACTCTGTTATTCTACCAATAACATAACTGGTTGGGAAAATCAAAGGCAGAATAAAAAAAAGCTTAGAAAAATGCATTGGCCAAAATTGGATCAAGTTAGCAAGAAAGCCTTGGCTGAAATAGTGAGGATACCAAGGAAACATTCAGAATTATTCCAACTGAAATACTGGTCCCAATGAGCCAGCTATGTAACCACTGGAGAATTAGAACGTAAAATGTGAAGGAATGAAGTGATAAAGAAAGGAAAACATAAAACTGAGCAAAGAGCCGAGCAATCTAGAACTAAGAAGAAATTTCCCAACAGTGAGAATAATTAACCTGCGGAAGTTTGTCTCCAGAAGCTGTAAATGCTCCAACACTAGAAGTTTTTAAAAAGAGATTGGAGAACCGGTTTCCTGAAATGGTATAGGGCTTCCTGCCTGAGTATGGGGTTAGACTAGAAGACCTCCAAGGTACCTTCCAACTTTGTTGTTCTGCTCTATTCTAAAGTCTAGTCTAGTCTAGTCTAGTCTACTCTACTTTACTATCTACTCTACTCTACTTGTTGTGGCCCAGCAGGAGCCGTTGGAGCTGCCACCAGACTCCGACAGTGAGGGGCCCTATGAGTCGGCTCTGGAGGATGTGGAGGACCCTGGACAGGGTTCCGACTCCGAGCAGGGCGCAGAGATTCTGGTTGGCTACCAGGAGGCGCCTGAGCCTTGGACCAGTGGGGAGGAGACAAGGGAGAGTGAGCCGGAAGCCAGCAGTGAGTTGTTCCTAGATGCACGCCATCGAAGAGCTAATAAGCGTCAGGAACAATTACGCAATTACAGGAGGTGATTGCACTCAGCTGGTGGTCATTAGGCTCCTCTCCAGACTATAAAAGCTACTTGTGCACATGCCCCTCTTTGTAGAAGTCAACGCAGGATTGAATGTCGGAGGACCGTACTGTGAGCTTGGCAGGCTGGATTGCTGCCAAGCCTTATCTGTGTTTATTGCTGCCTGAGTTTGTCTGAGTTGCTGCCAAGGTCCTTATCTGTTTGTTCTGCTTGGCTTTCAGCCACCGAGATTTGGTTTCTTGCTATTAAAGTACATTCCAGTTAAGCTTGTCTTGGCATTTGTTACTGGACGGAGGAGGGGGTCAGAACACCTACCCTACCCTACTTCATCCTACCATATTCTGTATTCTGTATTCTGACTATTCTATTTTGATTGCACCTGTTCAGCTTCGATTTGGTAAAAGGATTCTGGAGAATCACAAGAGTTGAAAGACGAATTTGCACGTGGTCTGGATGGATTAAAAAAGACATTTGATTCATCCCCACAGAGCTGAAATTATCAAACGTTGGGAAACAACCGGTGTCGGTAAAAACATTGCAATATTTATAGATAAAATAATGAAGCAGCGGGAGACAAAATTGGGGGTGGGAAATGAAAAAAATACGGGCTGGGGAACCTGAGGAGAGGCATTTTCCAGACTGACTCAGTACTGCCCGTTCTTGTCACTGCCACGCTCTCTCTTGCCGTGACTTTGAAGGAAACAAATCTGGGCTCTCAAACAGCCAAAAAAAAATTGCTAATAAAAGTCCCCATTTGCTGTATACGGAGGATCAGAAGCTTTATGGAAAACCAGAATACTGGCAAGGAAAAACATGAGACGGTCAATTTCTACAAAAGATTGAGTGGGAAGGGGATAAAGATAAAACTTGGCAAAGACTTATGACAGGAACATTAAGTAGAATCTGAAAGTTTGATTTTGGCTGAGTAAAACGCCAGAATTGAACAAAAAATCACCCGATGATTCGAAGTGCAGATTGTGTGCATAGAAGCGGAAGAAACAGTAGATCATATATATTCAGCTCAGGCAAAAAGATCACACAAAATGATTTTTTTAAAAATGACAGTGTAAAACCCACCAAAATGACTCACCGGAATATCTGTAAAAACTGATCGTGGTCTTTGGTGGTGAGTTTCAATTTTTTTGCCACTGGTTCGGTGGGCGTGGCTAGGTGGGGGAGGCATGTGGCTGAGTGGGCGGGGCCAACTTGATGTCACTCACGCACACTCAGTCACATGGCCCCTCCCACCAAGCCACGCCCACCAAACCGGGGGCAAAAATCTTGGGGGGCATTTTGACCCTTATGACCTGGTGGGTCACAGGGCCACGGAACCGAGGTTGCCCTCTTCCCTGGGGACCGGAGGCCCGGGCGCATCCTCGGTGAAGCCTCTCTCCTGCCCGCTCGTCTTGCGCATGGGCCCCAGCCAGCCTGTCGGCCCATCTCAATGCACCAGCAGGCGCCGGGTGCTCCATCTTTGCAACTGCGGGGAATGCCCGTCAGAGGGCGCTCCTCTTGCGGCCATCACAGAAGCTGCCAGGGTGAGCCTCTCCCCACCACCTCCAGCCAGGCCTGCAGCCGCACTGAGGCCACAACTGCCCCAGCTCCCTTTGTTTGCCTGGCCGGTGCCAGTCAGGCTGCTGGCTCCCAAAGAGGCAGCTGAGAGGCTTCTTGGCCAGCCAGTCGCTCGGTCGGCCGGTTGGCAGCAGCTTTCTTCTCACCGGCTGACGGGGGGACTTTTCTGTGCCCTGCAGCGGCTGGCTGGCAAAAAGCGAATAAGAATTGAAATACTAAAGTGGGCAAGAGATCATGGTTAGAAAGACGAGGAGCCTCTAGCCCAGCGGTTCTCCACCTTCCCAATGCCGCGACCCTTTAATACAGTTCCTCATGTTGTGGTGACCCCCCAACCATCAAATTGGTGTCTTGGTTCCTAAGACCATCGAAAATATTTGTTTTCCGGTGGTCTTAAGTGACCTCTGTGAAAGGGTCGTTCGAAAAGGGGTCGCGACCCACAGGTTGAGAACCACTGCCCTAGAAAGAGAGCAGAGAAGAGCAACAAAGAGGATTAGGGGACTGGAGACTAAAACATATGAAGGACAGTTGCAGGAACTGGGTGTGTCTAGTTGAATGAAGAGAAGGACCAGGGGAGACATGATAGCAGCCTTCCAATATCTCAGGGGCTGCCACAAAGAAGAGGGAGTCAAACTGTTCTCCAAAGCATCTGAGGGTAGAACAAGAGGCAATGGGTGGAAACTAATCAAGGAGAGAAGCAACTTAGAACAGAGGAGAAATTTCCTGACAGTGAGAACAATGAATCAGTGGAACAGAAGTTGCCTCCAGAAGTTGTAAATGCCCCAACACTGGAAGTCTTTAAGAAGATGCTGGATAGCCATTTGTCTGAAGTGGTGTAGGGTTTCCTGCCTAGGCAGAGGGGTTGGACTAGAAGACCTCCAAGGTCCCTTCCAACTTTGTTATTCTATTCTTAAGGGAATGCTGTTTAATATAAGATTGGCTTTATATAGAGGTAGAATAGAGACAGAAACAAGACCAAGGGGGAATTTTTTTACATATTTCTATATAATATACTAAAAGTAATAGCTTGATATAAAGATTAGGTGTTGAAAGATGGTATCACTGTGTACGTTTAAATAATATTGTGATTGTTATTAGAATGGCGCACAAAAACACTGAACAACTAAACAATGAAGGAACACACTTTAATACAAACATGTATAATACCACAATTTCATAAATATGATTAATTTAATGAATATTATGAATATTATCATTATTTGTATTTAGATGAATGATATCCAGGTGCTTCACTATTCATATATTGATATTGATGTATATTTAAAAATTAAAAAATAGAATCTTTTAAAAAAGAAAAAAACAAGAAAAGTCCAGTTGCCTCTTGAAAAAGCACCTTTGGGACAACCAGGACCTGGATGATGGAGAATCCCTGCAGACATCATAATACCAATATTTCTGGAACTATATTTCTGGTGGCCTTCCAGCTCCAGCGGTCCTTGGAGGAAGCAAGCTATCTAGACCCCTTCCAGTCAGGCTTCAGACCCGGTTACAGCACAGAAACCGCTTTGGTCGCATTGACCGATGATCTCTGGAGGGCCAGAGATGGAGGACATTCCTCCATCCTGGTTCTCCTCGACCTCTCAGCGGCTTTCGATACCATCGACCATGGTATCCTTCTGCGACGACTGCGGGAGGTGGGAGTGGGAGGCGCCGTGTTGCGGTGGTTCTCCTCCTACCTCTCGGACAGGTCGCAGTCGGTGTTAGTGGGGGGGCAGAGATCGTCCCCTAGGCCCCTAACTTATGGGGTGCCTCAGGGCTCGGTCTTATCCCCCCTACTATTCAACATCTACATGAAACCGCTGGGTGAGATCATTCGCAGGCACGGGATTAGATACCATCAATATGCGGACGATACTCAACTGTATCTGTCCGCCCCGTGCCAACTCAATGAAGCGGCAGACGTGATGAACCGCGGCCTTGAAGCTGTTATGGACTGGATGAGGGTTAACAAGCTTGTGCTCAACCCAGAAAAGACCGAGTGGCTGTTGTGTTTCCCTCCCAGAGATTCGACCAATATTCCATCACTCAGGCTGGGGGGTCAAATTCTATACCCCTCAGAGAGGGTTCGCAACTTGGGAGTCCTCCTGGACTCACAGCTATCGTTTGACCACCATTTAATGGCTGTGACCAGGGGGGCATTCGCCCAGGTTCGCCTGGTGCGCCAGTTGCGACCCTACCTGAATCGGGAGGCTCTCACAACAGTCACCCGGGCCCTTGTGACCTCTAGGCTGGAATACTGCAACGTGCTCTACATGGGGCTGCCCTTGAAGAGCATCCGGCGACTTCAGCTAGTACAGAATGCGGCCGCGCGAGTGATTGCGGGTGCACCTCGGTTCACCCGCATAACACCTATCCTCCGCGAGCTGCGCTGGCTACCTGTCGATCTCCGGATGCGCTTCAAGGTGCTATTAGTCACCTATAAAGCCCTACATGGCAGTGGATCTGGATACTTGAGAGACCGCCTTCTGCCAATTACATCCCTGCGACCAATAAGATCACATAGATTAGGCCTCCTCCGTATACCATCGGCCAGCCAGTGTCGGCTGGCAACTACAAGGAGGAGGGCCTTCTCAGTAGTAGCCCCGACCCTTTGGAACGAGCTCCCCGTAGAGATTCGCACCCTCGCCACCGTCCAGGCCTTCCACACAGCCTTGAAGAACTGGCTCGCCCGTCAGGCCTGGGGACAAGGATAGTTCCCCTCCCGAATGATGAATGTATGTTGTTTACTATTTTATTATATGTCTCATCTTGATGTCTGTATTCCCCTTCCCCGATTTTATGTGAGCCGCCCTGAGTCCCCCCAGGGAAAAGGGCGGCCTACAAATATTAATAAAATCTCTCTAAAAAAAAAAAAAAAAAAAAAAAACTAGTTATGGCCTTCAAAGAGAAAACTCTTCGTCCCGAGTTTTCAGCTCTTGAAGGCAGTGAGCCACGATCAGCTTCAAACCTGGCTTCTTGGCGAATGGCCTTTGCATCAGGGAGTCAACTGTGTTTGTGGAGGTGATGAGCAGACAACACAATTTTCCCCAGGGAGAGGTGCTTGGTGCCACTTTGTCTGCCTCAATGCCAGGCCATGAACGCTGGAGAAGGCTGGCGCAGGGAGTCCCAGCAGCTGAAGGGAGGCCTCCTTCTTGGGTCCTACAAGGGCTGCTTGAGGCAGGGGAAGGGAGGCATCTCAGGGGCTTTGCTTTCCTCGCAGAAACCGGGGAACCACCCAGATGCTCTGTAAAGGAACTGTGAGAGGTTGTCCCACCTGAATGCCCTCGGCATGAAGCACATCCTGGAAGCACATCTCCATGCTCCCATCAAGTTCCTTCTCTCCCTTGTATCCAATGAGGCGAGGGAAAGAGAGATAAAAGATAGGTAGATGAAAGATAGATAGATAGATAGATAGATAGATAGATAGATAGATAGATAGATATGGATGGATAGATAGGAGAGAAAGATGATAAATAGATGGATGGATTGATAGATAGATGAGAGAGAGATGATAGATGGATGGATGGATGGATGGATGGATGGATGAATGGATGGACAGACATACAGACAGATGGTAGATAGATGATTGATAGATAGATGATTGATAGATAGATGATTGATAGATTGATAGATTGATAGATTGATAGATTGATAGATTGATAGATTGATAGATTGATAGATTGATAGATTGATAGATTGATAGATTGATAGATTGATAGATTGATAGATTGATAGATTGATAGATTGATAGATTGATAGATTGATAGATTGATAGATTGATAGATTGATAGATTGATAGATTGATAGATGTTAAATAGATGATGGAAGATGGATGGATGGACAGATATTGATGGACAGAGATGATAGATATGATAGATACATATATAGGCATATAGATGATAGATATAGATAGATGATAGATAATAGATAAACCCGCCATCCTGGGCCCAAAATTTGGGAAGCCAGGCACTGCCTGTCACAAGCCAGGACAAAGGGCGAGTGAGTGATGGAGGAGTAACTCCTCCTTAAAAAACCCTGGTCCAGCTGGGCCGGCCGGGAGCACCTCGGAAGGGCCCCTTCCCAGGGTTACGGGAGAAGAAGGCCAAGGGGTTTGAAGGCGGACGAGGGCTCTACGTCCCAACAGCAGATCAAGCGGCAGAGCCATCTTCTAGGAGAAGGGAAACTCCGACTCCAAACCTCCACTGCCTTGTGGCTGCATCCACTCCTGGAAAAGACTTTGGGAGTTACAACCTCGAGGCAAAATCCGGAGCCGGAGTCCTGGAAGCGGTTCATGACTGTGTAGAACCACGTTCTGGTAACTCCTGTGACGCAGCTGGAAGCCATCGTACCCGCTCTGCCGTTCCATTGGACTGTTTCAGTGAGGTGGAGACGGGGGATCTGCTGCTCGGGTAACAGTCGGTCCTCCACATTAACCTACCCAGGCCTCATGCTCTGGAGAGGACACTCCAGCTTTACCTCTTTCCAGAGCACGACTCCATCGTCTTTGGAGATTGAAGGATGCCAGTGAAGATAATAGACGTTAAAAGAGGATGGAAGATGGATGGATGGACGGACGGACGGGCGGAATCTTTTGGCACGGCCTTCCAGAGCCGCCCGGTGCTTCTGGCGGGTTCCCTCGTTCAGAGCTCTCCCTGTTCAGTCAATGACCTCAATCTCTCCTCCCAACCTCCCCGTGATTTATTCCTTGCATTAATTCAGGCTCATTTTCTTTTCCGAGCTCTCCGGCTGATGGATCTCAGTCCGCACTTTCCGTCTCCAATGCGCTCGGCCGGCCTTCGCTCATTAATTCATGCCAGCCTGCCCCCCTCCCTCCCTCCCTCTGGGGCAGCCGAGGCCTCTCTGGGGGGCCGGCTGGGCTTTGAAGCTCCTGGGGGGGTGTCACACAGTTCACCCTGGGAAGCCTTGGACAAAAATGTCCCTTGGATCGTGGAACCTGGTGCCTTGGGCAGGAAAGCATTGAGGTTGAAACTCTTCCTTCCTCCCTCCCTTTCATCCCTTCCTCCCTTCCTTCTTTTCTCTCTCCCTCCATTCCCTTTCATTCCTTTATCTCCCCTCTCCCTCATTCTCTCTGCCTCCCTCCCTTCTTTTTTTCTTTCCTTCCTCCCCCTCCTTTTCATTCCCTTTTCTCCTATCTCCCCCATTCCCTTCCTTCCCTCCCTTTCCCTCCCTTCCTTTTTTCTCCTCTCTCTCATTCCCTTCCTCCTCCTCTTCCTTTTTCTCCATCTGCAACCATTCAACCCTTTTCCTTCTTTCCATCCTTCCCCCCCGCTCTCTTTCCTTTCTCCCTCCCTCCTTCTATTCCACTCCTTTCTTCCTCCCTCCCTCCCCTTCCTTTTTCTTCTCCCTCTCCTTCCTCCCTCCCTTTCATTTCTTTTTCTCTTCTCTCTCTCTCTCTCATTCCCTTCCTCCCTTCCCATATAATTCTTTCTGAATCCTTGAAGCCTTGACATTTAAGAGCCCTTATGCAGTGGCCTTTCCAGATACCTCCAGCTTCCCTTCCCCTCCTTGTCCATCAAGGTCATCAAGGCGAGGAGACCCAACGGGGACCTTCCAAGCAAATAGTTTTCCTTGCACCATTTCCTTGAGCCCCCCTCCCCAATTTCCTTCTCTTTCCCACCCAGTGTCGTTTTGTCATTTCCAGAACTTGAAGCTTTAGCTCAACGGAAGCAGCCGGACGTGGGAAGCATGCTTAGAGGCCGCCGCTATTCATGCCCAGCTCACTGGAGAGTTTGTGTCAGATTTCTCCAGCCTAGCGCTTGAGGGATCCTGGTGGATTGTAATTCTCATCCTGTCTGAGGATGATGTCCTTTGTAGTCCCAGCACAACTGCCAGTAGAACACAAAGTGAGAGAAAGCCAGTTTAATATGCCAGAACGCGTTGGAGCTGGGAAATCTTTATGCAAGACCGCACTGAATAATTCACAGTTTAACCTGCAGATCGATCTAGAGATGCTTTAGGGACGCCCATGTTCCCCAGCAAGACCTCTGGGCTGGACCACTTAAAGGATCCCCTTGTTTTATTAAAAAAAACTTTTTATTTTGTTTATGCCAACATAACATCTTTGCAACACATTACACTTCTTTTGCATATCTGTTGTGATTCTTTTATCTGTACATGTAAATCTTATACAACTCTAACTCTAACTCTAACTCTAACTCTAACTACAACTACAACTACAACTACAACTACAACTACAACTACAACTACATATACACATACACATACACATACACATACACATACACATATACATATACATATACATATATATATATATATATATGAATGACACTCGCCATCTTCAGGCTGGTGCCTTTGGCTTCGTGCTTGTGTGAGCAAAGCGTGATCAGAGCTGCCATTTTTCTATAAATATAGGTGTGTGTGTGTGGAATGTTGGCTTTGTTGCTTTAAATGGATTGCTTGGCTGTGTTGTCACATCTTGATTGGTTGATGCAATTGAAGTTTGGTCTTACACGGGAAAAGACTGAATACGCCAAGACCTGCATACCTATATCCGTGAAAATCTACGAAAACAAATATATATGTTTTCGTAGATTTTCACGGGTACAGGTATGCAGGTCTTGGTGTATTCGGATCTTTTCCCATGTAAGACAATCTTACATGGGAAAAGACCCGAATATGCCAAGACCTACAGGCAGCGTTTCGGTGAGGTCTAACTCGCCATCTTCAGGCTGGTGTTTTTGGCTTAAAGCGTGATCAGAGCTGCTGTCTTTCTATAAATCTTGGTGGGGGGTGTGTGGAGTGCTGGCTTTGTTTCAGTAAGTGGAATGATTGGTTGTGTGGTTGTATCATGATTGGTAGATTGGTGCTGATTGGTGCTGGCTGTGTGTCTATTGCTGTTTCGTGTTGTAACGGCCTGGGTGGTGAGTGGGGCACATTTGTTGACTAGGGCTGGTTTCCAGATGTCTGGTAGGCGGGAGATATCATCACGTTTATTCATGTTGTGGGGGTGTTTCTCTATTTCGATAGTTTCCATAATTATTCTCTTGTTGAAGTGTTCAGTTTTGGAGATTAATTTGGTTCCTTCAAAATTAATTTCATGTCCTGTAGCTTTAAGGTGCCGGAAAAGGGAGGAAGTTTTTCTCTTTTTTTTTCTGACTGTGTTCTTGTGTTCTGTGTTGCATGCATTTATTCTCCTGTTCATTTGTCCTATGTATGTTGCAGGGCAGATTTTGCATGGTATTTCGTAGAACTCCTTGGTTTTCTAGCTGGATCTTGTCTTTGGGGTTTCTTAAGATGTTGGCTATGTTTTGGTCAGTGCTGAAGGCTGTCTTGCTATTCTGCTTGTGGAGAATTTTGCTGATTTTATCTGTGGTGCCTTTGATGTAAGGGAGGAGGGCGATGCCGTTGTCCTGTTCTGTGTCTCGGTTCTTGGCGGGAGTCTCCCTTTGGATTAGCTTGGTAATTGTGTTTTTTTTTGGAATCCGTTGGAGATTAATACGTTTGTGTGGGTGTGTCATTCAGTTTTCAGGTGGTCTTTGTCGGCCAGGCGTTTGGTTCTGGAGATGAAGGTCTTGGCTACAGAGTTGATCTGTGCAGGGTGGGGATGGGATTGTGCGTTTAAGTAGCGGTTGGTGTGTGTTTTTTCCCGGTAGATGGTGTGTCCTAGGGAGCCATTGGGATTTTTTGTAGATTAGGACGTCCAGAAAGGGAAGTTGGTTGTTTGCTTCTATTTCCATGGTGAATTGTATTTTGGGGTGTAGGCTGTTGAGATGTGTGAGGAAGTTGTCCAGTTTTTCTTTCCCGTGTGGCCAAATCATGAAAGTGTCATCAACATATCTAAGCCAGAGTTTGGGTTTGGGTTCAGATTTATCTAAGGCGTTAGTTTCAAAATGTTCCATGTATAGGGTTTGCGATGACGGGTGAGAGGGGTGATCCCATGGGTGCCCCTTCTATCCGTTTGTATCTTTGTCCATTATGGATGAAGTATGTGTTGGTCAGGCAGTGGTTGGTCAGGTCCAGGATGGGTTTAGGGGGGGGGTGTTTGTTCTGGATAGCTAAGGCTTCTTTTATAGGCACTTGGGTGAAGAGGGATATGACAGTGAAGCTCACGAGGAGGTTGCTGGGTTGTAGGTTTTGTTTCTATGAAGTGGAGGGAGTTTTGTGCGTGTGAGGTGATGGATTCTGCGTAGGGTTGGAGTTGTTTGGCACGGAATTTGGCAAGGTTCTGTAGAGGTGAGCCTATGGAGCTGACTATGGGTCTGAGTGGTGCTCCTTCTTTGTGTATCTTGGGGAGGCCGTAGAGTTTGGGGCATCTGGAAGATTTCTCTCTGGGGATGATTCTTTGCTGGATCTCTTCACTGGTGGGAGAGGCTTTTATTTTGGGTCTGGTGGCTTTTTTCCAGGTAGGTGGTGGGGTCTGTGTTTAGAGGTTTGTAAGTGGGGTCTTGGAGTAGGTTGGATAGTTTGGCTTGGTAGTCAGACGTGTTCATCACCACTGGGGCGTTACCTCTGTCTGCTGGGAGAATGATTATGTTGTTGCCTTTCCTCAGGTTGACGAGTGCTATTTCTTCTTGCTGTTGTAAGTTGCTTTTGGGTGGATTACTGGAGAAAAGGACGTTGCTGACTGCAAGTCTGATTTTATTGGCTTCATCTGGGTTGATTTTGGTGAGTGTAGCTTCAACTCTGCATATGATGTCTTCAGTGGGGATGCGTTTAGGGGCGACTGCAAAGTTGAACCCTCTGGAAAGGACCTTGGTTTCAGCTGTGGGGAGGGTCCTGTCTGATATGTTGTGTACTGTTTGTTTCATGAGTTGCTGTGGAGGGGGGTTGGGCTTCTGTTGTTGTGGAGTTTGTTGATCTACGAAATACCATGCAAAATCTGCCCTGCAACATACATAGGACAAAGGAACAGGAGAATAAATGCACACATCGCAGAACACAAGAAAGCAGTCAGAAAAAAGAGAAAGAACTTCCTCCCCTTTCCAGCACCTTAAAGTTACAGGACACGAAGTTAATTTTGAAAGAACCAGGTTAATCTCCAAAACAGAAGACTTCAACAAGAGAATAATTATGGAAGCTATCGAAATAGAGAAACACCCCCACAACATGATTAAATGTGATGATACCTTCCGTCTACCAGACATCTGGAAACCAGCCCTAGTCAACAAATAAGCCCCACCCACCACCCAGGCCGTTACAACACGAAACAACAACGGACACACAGCCAGCACCAATCAGCACCAATCTAGCAATCATGATACAACCACACAATCAATCATTCCACTTACTGAAACAAAGCCAGCACTCCACACACACACACACAAACACACAAACACACACACACACACACACACACACCAAGATTTATAGAAAGATGGCAGCTCCGATCACACTTTAAGCCCAACACCCAGCCTGGAGATGGCGAGTGAGACCTCGTTGAAATGTTGCCAAGACAATCTCAATCTTATACGGGAAAAGTCCCGAATACAACAAGACCATATATTTCATTTCAAATATCTTTTCTCTCCATTCTATATATAACAACCTTTATATACATTTTGAATCATCTTATATTCACTTCCTATTATTTATTTGCCACAGCCTATTTTATTTTTCTACCTTTAATCCCCTTGTAATTGTGCTGAAGATCTGGAATCTGGTTGATTATGGAGAACTGAGACGGCTTAGGAAAAAAAGAGAGCGCTTTTGAGAAAATGTAGGGGTTGAGTTACACACAAACAGCCGTTAGCCTTTATTTGTCTTGAAGATGGAATTCACTTTGCGCAAAAGCAGATTTTGAAAAACATTTCACCCAACCGCCTTGTCCTAAACTGCCAATTTTTCATAATAAGGCAGGAAGCACCTGCTCGCCCAGATCAGAAGGAGAAGGGAGAATTAAGGTGAGGCAAAGGAGATGAAGGGCCTTTCAAGCCAGTTGTTTATGGCAGATTTTTTATGTGTTTAAAAAAGAAAGAATGTGAATTGATAGGAGAAGCGGGTGGGTGGGTGGGTGGGTGGGGGGAGCTCAGGATTTGTGAAACAAGGACAATCACTCCCAGGGGTTCATTGAAAACAGGCAAGACGTAGCCTTATCCAAACCTGTCTTGGAAAATCTGAGATAGCTGGGAAAAGTACCGACGTGAGGCATCTGGAGCGATTCAATTTCACATTTACTGAATACAGAATAATAGAGTTGGAAGGGATCTTGGAGGCCTTCTGGTTTTCGACATCGAGTGGAAATTATTTTGACTAGAGGTTATTTCCACTAGCTGTCAATTATTGCAAATCTGTGAATTCACATCAGAGAAGTCCCATATTTAACAGGATAACATCATAATACAGTGGGAAGGGACCGTAGAGGTCTTCTAGTCCAACCCACTGCTCATGAAGGTCACCCAATATCGTTCCAGACAAATGGTTGTCCAAACTTCCCTTAAGAACCTCCAGTATTGGAGCAGCCACACCTTCTGGAGGCAAGTAGTTCCACTGGTTAATTGTCCTCACTGTCAGGAAACTTCTCCTCAGTTCTAAGTTGCTTCTCTCCTTGATTAGTTTCCATCCGTTGCTTCTTGTCCTGCCCTCAGGGGCTTTGGAGAACGGGTTGGATCCCCTCTTATTTGTAGAACAGAATAGAATGAATGACCTGGAAGGGGCCTTGGAGGTCTTCTCGTCCAGCCCCCCCACTCAAGCAGGAGAACCAGAGGTGGGTTCCGACAGTCACTTCTGCTGGTTTGCTCGTGGGCACGCCGTGCGCAGTGCAATAAAAATTGTTATGCGCTTGTGCAGAAGCAAGAAACAAGATGGTGGCATCTATGGAGCCACCTGGGGAACTGGTTTGGGGGCATGGCAAGCCTGCATCACTGCTGGTTCCAGCGACCCAGGCCACCAAACCACTACCAGTTCAGCCAAACCTGTCCGAACTGGTAGAAACCCACCACTGAGGAGAACCTCTTCTGTTTCAGACAAGTGACTGTCCAGAGTCTTCTTAAAAACACCCAGTGATGGAGCACCCAGTGATTTCTGGAGGCCAGCTGTTCCGCTGGTTAATTGTGGCAGCCCCTCAAAGATTGGAAGATGCTATCAGGTCACCCCTAGACTTTCTTTTCATGAAGCCAGACAAACCCCAGAACTGCAACCTTTCTTCGTATGTTTTAGTCTCAAGAGCAATCAGTTGCTCCTTCTGGAAGTTTTTAAGAAGAGATTGGACAACCATTTTTCTGGAATGGTTTAGAGTTTCCTGCCTGAGCAGGGGGCTGGACTAGATGACCTCCAAGGTCCCTTCCAACTCTGTTATTCTGTCATTCTCTGCACTCTTTCCAAAATCTCAATATATATTTTTTATTATGTGGTGTCATTTTATGATGATGATGTGCTTTTTTCTTGGCATGATAAATAATTTTGTATAATGCATTCAGATTAGGAGAATGTTCTGATTAAGTGTGTGGGCTCCTGATGCGCCCCGGTATCTGGAAATGTAAGTCTCATCAGTTATTCGCTTCTAAGAATGAAGATTGTTTCTCCACACGCAGAAGAGTGAGAATATCTGAAGATGCAAGAAAACTAGCTACGTATCTCTTCCTTCCAGACTCTGCAAAATAACCTTGCTAATCAGGGTATTTCATCAAATGCTTCCCTGAAATCAAGATATATCTCATCTGGAGCATTGTCACAATCTACTAAGGGAGTTGCCTGAACCAAAAATGATGAAAAATTAATCTGGCAAAATTTCTCCTTGGAAAAAACGAACTACCATGTGGATTTCTGATGATTATTTTCAAGATGTTTGCAGATAGAGCCTTTTATAATCTGTCATAGAATTTGTCTGGTATCGACTGTGCAATTCCTTAGTTTGAGAATGTGCCTTTGGGGCGGTAAGAACATTTATCCTCCTCTTCTCATCTTAAAATACTTAAAGGGAATTCACACATCAGGAATTAGCCAACACGTCTACAAGTTCCTTGAGTAGTCTAGGATTCAGGAATCTGGCCCTGTAAATTTAAATTCGTACAAGGAAAATAGGTGTTTTAGTCTCACCAGGCTGAAGGTTGACTCAGCCTTCCCTCCTTCCGAGGTGGGTCAAATGAGGACACGGATTGTTGGGGGGCAAGAGGCTGACTCTGTAAACTCCTTAGAGAGGGGTGGAAAGCATCACGAAGCAGTATAGAAGTCTAAGGGCTATTGCTAAGTGCTAAGAAAGGAAGGGAGAAAAAGGAAGGAAGGAAGAAAGGAAGGAAGGAAGGAAGAAAGGAAGGAAGGAAGGAAGCCCAGTGGTTAGAATGCAGTATTGCAGGCAAACTCTGCCCACTGCCAGTTCGATCCTGACCAGCTCAAGGTTGATTCATCCTTCCATCCTTCCGAGGTGGGTCAAATGAGGACCCAGATTGTTGGGGGGCAAGAGGCTGACTCTGTAAACTGCTTATAGTGGGATGGAAAGCACCACGAAGCGGTATAGAAGTCTAAGGGCTATTGCTAAGTGCTAAGAAAGGAAGGGAGAAAAAGGAAGGAAGGAAGGAAGGAAGGAAGGAAGGAAGGAGGCACAGTGGTTAGAATGCAGTATTGCAGGCACACTCTGCCCACTGCCAGTTCGATCCTGACCAGCTCAAGGTTGACTCAGCCTTCCATCCTTCCGAGGTGGGTCAAATGGGGACCCAGATTGTTGGGGGCAAGAGGCTGAATCTGTAAACCACTTAGAGAGGGCTGGAAAGCATCATGAAGCGATATATAAGTATAAGGGCTGTTATTATTTCCTCACCTTGTTTCTATTCATTTTAGAATTTGGTTTTGTCCTTTGTTCTTTCCTTCACACACAAACACACACACACACACTTTAAATATCACCAACCAACCAACCAAATAACAGGAGCTGGGTAGCTCTGTTGTCTTGCCATTTTGCTGTCTTCCTTGCGGAAATAAGGTTTTGTTTTCTAAAATTTTTGTTCTTTTATTTTCAACTCATTGAGTCCTTTCAGTATTCTATGGATCTTTTGCTAACTGAAATTCCTTTTGTTTTTTTCTTCACGTCACTTCTCTGGCTATGCAGGTGAAGGGCTGCCACATGGAGTCCCCAGAATGTTAAGTCGATGATGCTACAGGTCTGGAGGCTCTTGACACCATCTTTACATGCAGATTCGGATTAACAGAGTTGGAAGGGACCTTGTAGGTCATCTAGTCCAACCCCCACCCCACCCAAGCAGGAGATCCTACACCATGCCAGACAGATGGCAGTCCAGTCTCTTCTTGAAAGCCTCCAGGGATGAAGCTCCCACAACTTCCGAAGGCAACTTCTCTTCCATGGGTTGATGGTTCTCCCTGTCAGGAAATTCCTCCTTATTTCTAGGCCGAATCTCTCCTTCTTCAGTTTCCATCCATTCTTCCTTGTCTGGCCTTCAGGTGCCTTGGAAAATAGTTTGCCCCACTGACCCCCCATACGGATTAGGAAAAATTGTCACAAACATAATTTGTGATCTGGGATATTCAGTGCTGTTTGGACTCAGGTTTTTTTTTCCCTGCAAACATTTCATTACCTGACTAGATAACATCATCAGTGCTAGAGGGGGTGATGGCTGTGGAGGAGAGGCAGAAGAGGGGGAGGAGGAGGAGGAGGAGGTACAGAAGGAGAAGGAGCACTGTGGAGTCCTTGCTGCTCTTTGCAGACGTTTAATCAACACACTAGGTAACATCATCAGTGCTAGAAGGGAGTGGGAATGGGGTTTGTTCTCTTTATTTGATCTTCTGATCGATGGAATCCTTCGTGAGAATAGAAGTCCAGCAGCTGACCGTAATTTGATTTGTCATAGGAGTGCAGGAAGTTTCAGGGCTCAACTTTATTCTTTCTTCTCTTCAGGAATCCCATCCTTCAGTCAACTCTCCTCAGACAGAATAGGTGGTGACCCCACCTATTTTTTTTATGATAGAGCTAATGAACATTGCCGATGAAAAGGAGAAGCTGGACACATGAACATAATTCGCCTATATGCTGCCTTCCTTGTTACCAAGGCTATAGCTTTATATATTTAGGTATGATTATTTATTGTTTGCAAGCATGATAGCCTGGAAGTCACCGTGGCTTGAACTCAGGGCCAATCTATCAATCAGTGAAGCACCCCCCGCTGTTCGTGTTTTCCCAGACCGAAAGGCACTTCTAAAATAACGGGGTAATTATAGTACACCGTTTATCATGGAAAAACCTAGCCTTTGCTTTTTCCTGCAGAAATAATTTGCATAATCTTTTTACGCACTGAGTCCATTAATCAATTAAAGTTTACACCGTTCCCTGTTGCTTTCAATCATGTGGTGGTCCTAATAGATGGTTAGTGTCGAAAGCGACGAGGCTCCGTTCTGCAGCTGTTTTTGGGGTTACCAAACACTGACTGCAAAACATCTTGTGACCCTAGAGGGCAGCAAAGAGGGACAGACAATTCTCTTCCTTTGAGGCCACCTAGTGGGCACCTGGGGTTTTGCAGTCCAGAAATGAGAGGCCTTATGAGTGCAAAGCACACAACCATCCCTCCCTCCTCCCTCCCTCCCTTTCTCCTTCCTCTCCTCCCTCCCTCCATTCCACTGCTTTCTTCCTCCCTCCATCTCCTTCCTTTTTCTTCTCCCTCTCCATCTCTTCCACTCGTTCCTTCTTTCTTTCCTCCCTCCCTTCCTCTCTGCTTCCTTTTCCTTCCCGCCTTCCTTCCCTTGCTCCCTCCTTCCATTCCACTCCTTTCTTCCTCCCTCTCTCCCTCCCTCCTTTTTTCTTCTCCATCTCCTTCCTTCCTTCTTCTCCCTCCCTCCCTTCCACGGCTTTTTCCTCCCTCTCTCCCCTTCCTTTTTCTTCTCCCTCTTCATCCATTCCATTCCTTTTATTCCACTCTCCCTCCTTCTTGCCTTCCTGTCTCCCTCCCCCCTTTCTCCTCCCTCTCTCCCCTTCCTTTTTCTTCTCCCTCTCCATCCATTCCACTCCTTTTATTCCTTTCTCCCTCCTTCTTGCCTCCCTCCCTCCCTCCCTCCCTCCCTCCCTCCCCCTATCCCAGTAGCTGTGACAAAAGCATCCCCTTTGGTGACTCAATGGGGATTTTGCAGGGCAGGGCGGGGGGGGGGGGAAGAGGGTCACGCAAAGCCAGCCATGCACAAACGATGTGCCATGTGTTTCTCTGTATTAAGGCGTAGCTCAGCAAGTCAAGAATGTGCTTTGCTAAGCCTTTAGCAAGGTTACAACCGATCATTTACATTAAGGAGTCACATATGGTTGGCATTGCTGATTGCATGCTGCATCAATCATGTTCCCTTTTGGTTGTCATTGTCAAACACACACACACACACAAACACTCCACAAGCACATAGCCGGGAAAACTCACTTTCTGGAAACAATCCAAAGAGAAAGAAGCCCCCCCCCCCTCTCCCTTCCTGGTCTCCTCTAAGGTTTCCCTCCTCCTGAGCTTCATTCAGAGCCAGAGCCACAAATCCTCCGGTGGGGTTTCCGTGGCTGTAACTGGATTCCATCCCTCTGGCCTTTCTGTGAAAAACCTCTGCGGATCATGGAAGTTCTCCAGGGCCTCCAGTTGTCCTTGGCCAGTTTGCAGTCCGGGTAGTCCTCGGTTTATGACCACAATGGGGCTCCACATTTCTGTTGTTAAGCAAGACAGCTGCTAAGTGAGTTTTGCCCCATTCAACCACTCTTCTTGCCCCAGTTGTGAATTTCCCCCCCTGAAGTTGCTAATTGAGTCACCCAGTTGTTAAGTGAATCTGGCTTCCTCGTGGACTTTGCATGCCAGAAGGTCACAGAAGGGGATCGTGTGACCCCCGAGACACTGCATGAGTTCAAACTCTGAAAAGCTCCGTTTGACTCTGTGCTCCCTTTGGCCTTGCAAAACTGATTGGCAGTTAGGTCTCTGGCAGCGGTTCAAGGGAGAGAAAGGCGGGTCCTTATCAGCCTTACCCTGAAAGACTGTGGCAGACTTCCGTAGGACTCTTCACAGACTGTTTGGGACTCATTACGGGCTGTGAATGAACGTAATTCGCAGCCTTTGAAATAAAAAGAGGGTTTGGGGGACTCAGCATGTGGTTTATGCTTTCTCAGGAAGCCTCGGTCAAAATATATTCCCAGGGGAAAGAATTTTATTTAGGCTACATCACCCCAGCTGCCTCTACACGCCCCCCGCCCTCCCCCCAGCCCCTTCGCTCCAGACTGTGTCAACCCTGAAGCTAAGCGGAGAGAAACCCCCTTAGAGAAAAGGTACAGAAAGAAAATGGCCAAAGTTAGGCCAGCTTCAGGGTTGACATCATGGCTGCAAGCCTTCTGCATGTCCTGGGTCTTCTGATGTCATTGCACACATGACAGAAATGATGTCATTGGTGCACAAAGGAGATCGCTTGTGTGGTGATTTCATCGTGGACTTGTTGTTTTAAAACATTGATATAGCCACCCATCTTCCAAATAACTCAGTGCCCCCCAATCAAAAATTAGATAAAATTATGTCTCTGGAGATAAATGACCTTGGTCATCCAGGTCATGGCTGCCCCAAAGGTGCTTTCTCAAGAGGCAAGTGGATTTTCCTGTTTTGCTTGATGATGTTTTGCCTCTCGTCCAAGAAGCTTGCTCAGTTCTTAAAGTTCTTCAGTTCTTAAAGTTCTTCAGTCCTTGAAGCTTCTCAGTCAAGAAGCTTCTTCAGTTCTTGAAGTTCTTCAGTTCTTGAAGCTTCTCAACCAAGAAGCTTCTTCAGTTGTTGTTGTTCAGTTCTTGAAGCTTCTCAACCATGAAGCTTCTTCAAATGTTGAAGTTCTTCAGTTCTTGAAGGTTCTCAACCAAGAAGCTTCTTCAGTTGTTGTTGTTCAGTTCTTGAAGCTTCTCAACCATGAAGCCTCATCAGTTGTTGAAGTTCTTCAGTTCTTGAGGCTTCTCAACCAAGAAGCTTCTTCAGTTCTTCACTTCTTGAAGTTCTGCAGTTCCTAAAGTTTCTCATTCAAGAAGCTTCTTCAGTTCCCAGAAGTTCTCAGCTTCTTGGATGAAAAGCAGTGTCTTCAAGGAAAAACAAAGAAAGTTCAATTGCCTTAAAAACGCACCCTTGGGACTTATAAAATGCTCTTAAAACTATAAAACTTAAACCAAAGCAACCAAGACGTGGCACAAAATTAACCTTCTCATGTGTGCCATCATCCAATCTTATCTAAGTGCTTCGTGGAAAGAACCTGGTCTCCAAAGCTTTATGGAAGGCAAGAAGGTGGAGCCAGCTGTGCCCACCCTATATGACCTAATAGGGTGGGTAGATGTCCTTAGGGAAATGGTGTAGGGTCTCCTGCTTGGGTGGGAGGATTGGACTAGATGACTTACAAAGTCTCTTCCAACTCTAATCTGCATCCCTCTATAAACTTTGGGAGATAGTGGATGACAGTGATTCATGCGGTCATGAAGAGTTGGACACAACTTAGCACAACTGAACAACGGCAAAGTCTCTCTCATCTTCTGTTGCCTGGAGGACTTTGTGAAGTTTTGCTCGAAAACACCCCTCCTCTTCCTTGTCCTCTCCGTCTTCCACTTGTTAGTATTTTTTCCCCCAGAATGAGCAAAGAGACAATGATTAATTGACTCACCAGAGGTTTCTTCCCACAGCTGGCATCTTCTGATGATGGGAAAACAATCAGAATCGTCCCTTCAAACTTGTCCTTCATAATTCTTCTAGAGTTATAACAGATGCACAGGCTGAGATCCCAGATGTTACAATGCCCCTACACCCTGGGCTGTGGCCCCTGGGGGTTTGCAGAGAGCAGAGTCCAACTTGTAAGGCTTCATGTGCTAGAAAGGGGAACATTCTCAGACATGTGGAAAGCAAGCGTATTTCATGCAGGTGATTCGTTTAATTTAAATATAGTGGAATGTACTTTCGCTGCCCACCTAGGCTAGGTATGTCTAGCCCAGGGGTGTCAAACTCATGATGTCATGGTGGCATCACATGACATATCACAATTCCCCTCCCCTTTCACTAAACCAGCTGTGGGCGTGGACAGCGTGTGGCGCATCTGGCTTGCGGGACGTGAGTTTGACAGACCTGGTCCAGCCTATCAAAGAGAAGGATTAGGGATGGCATGATAGCTGCCTTCAAGCACCCGAGGAGCTCTCACGTAGAGGAAGGGGTCAACCTATTCTCCAAAGCACCCGAGGGTGGAGAAGACATAACAGATGGGAAATCATTAGCAATAGATCCAAACTAGCATTAATGAGGAATTTCTTAATAATTAATCAGTGGAGTGGCTTGTCTCCAGAGGCTGTGGATGCTCCATCACTGGAGGTTTTTAAGAAGAGACTGGACAGCCATTTATCTGGAGTGATATAAGTCTCCTGCTTGGGCATGGTGTTGGACTAGAAGCCCTCCAAGGTCCCTTCCATTTCTGCTCTTCTGTTACTCTGCTAGGGTACGGTGTTGGACCAAAAGACCTTCCAATTCTGTTAGAAGACCCTCCACAATTTCTGACAGAGAGCAGTCCAGTCTCTTCTTGTAAGCTTCCAGGGATGAAGCTCCCACAACTTCTGAAGGCAACTTCTGTTCCATGGGCTGATTGTTCTCCCTGTCAGGAAATTCTTCCTTATTTCCAGGTTGAATCTCTCCTTGCTCAGTTTCCACCCATTGTTCCTTCTCTGGCCTTCAGGGGCTTTGGAAAACAGCTTGAGCCGCCTCACTCCTCTCTGTGGCAGCCCCTCAAATATTGGAAGATGCTCTCATGTCTCCCCTGGTCCTTCTCTTCCCTAGACTAGCCAGGCCTGGTTCCTGCAACCATTTTTCAGCCCTCTCATCATCTTTCTTGCTCTTCTCTGCACTCTTTCACTAAAAGAGTCTCAAGATCTTTTCTGTATCACGGTGACCAAAACGGGATGCAGTATTCCCAATCTGGCCCTATCATCAGAAATGGTGTAGGGTCTCCTATTTGGGCAGGGGGGTTGGACTAGATGACCAACGAGGTCCCTTCCAACTCTGTTAATCTGTTAAATAAATTCTGTTAAGAAGCAACAGATGGAAACTAATCAAGGAGGGAAGCAGCCTAGAACCAAGGAGAAGTTTCCTAAAAGTGGGAATAATTAACCAGTGGAACAGAAGTTGCCTCCAGAAGTTTTGGGTATCCAGGTTTTCAAGAAAGGAATGAAGAGCCGTTTGTCCAGGAATAGTATAAGGTCTTCTGCCTTGGACAGGGGGTTAGACTAGAAGACCTCCAAAGTCCCCACTAGCCCTTCGATTCTATGATTCTCTCTGCTTTTGTAGCTCCATCTGCCTCCAGCTGGCATAGCCCACCTCCCACCAGCCTCCCGTTTTTCTCCCCCAGCCCCCTCACCCCCTTGCCCAGCACGTATTCCCCACCATCATTTGCAGGCTGGTCTTCTCTTCCATATAATTTACACGGCAATTATATTTAATGCAAAAAGGCAATAAAAATACAAGTTACTGCCAGGTTGCTACCAAGCCATAATTATGCTTTGAACAATTTGGTGATTACCGATTACGGCGCAGGTGGAGAACCAGCCCCAGCTTCAGATTGCTGGTTCATGGGGAGGGGGGAGAATCAGGATGCAGGGAAAAAAGGTGGGGAGAATCAGGATGCAGGGAAATTGGGGGGGGGGTTGAATGAACCACCCCCGCAAGGAGAAAGGTCTGGTCCCAGCCCAGGTAGGAGAGATGAAACTCCAGGATCCAACAGGAACACGTTGGAAAATTGAGGCCATTTGGAAAGTGCATTTAGAGAGATACTTCCCTGGCCATTTCATTTTCTTTTGGGTGCCATTAGGGGTGGAGTGATGATGCACGGGGTCTCGGGTCTTGCAAAGGTGACCCCCATGACCCCCTGGAAGACCACCACCCTTTCTGATGGTTCTTCCATTCTTCTCTTTTCTTCTACCTTTTCCAGAATCATCAACTTCTCCAGAAAGCTGGGTCTTCATGGGGATTGACTAGACACCATCAAGTCATTGTCGACTCTTAACAACATACATTATTTCCAGGACGACCTGCCCCCAAATTGGTCCATCGTGTCTTCCTATGGTGGACCAACAAGTCCTAGAGCTGGAAGGGACCTTGGAGGTCTTCTAGTCCAACCCCCTGCCCAAGACCTATCCACCTGTCTGGGTCAGGGCCTGCAGCCATATTTTCCTGTGGATCTCAGGCCTGCCACACTTTCTATTATTCTACTATGCATTTTCTATTAATGGGAAATTACTTTTGGATGCTATTTGGACCCCTGATATTCTGCTCGTCCTTCCCTTTTCCTCTTTCCCTCCACCTTTCCCTGCAATGCAAATTCTCCAAGGAGAAGAGTTGATGCTGATTGGTTGACTGAAGTCATGGTTGACTCTTAACAATATAGGGTGCCCCCCCCCCCACAAGGATGATCTGTCTCCAACTTGCTCCTTCAGGTCTTCCAATAGTGGACCTATCCTCACTACACCTGAGTCATAGAATCATAGGGCTGAAAGGGACCTTGGAGGTCTTCTAGTCCAACCCCCTGCCTAAGATCTATCCATCTGTTTGCTAGTCCTCCTCTTTTTCTTTTCCCTTCTACCTGTTCCAGCATTATCAAGAGATGGGTCTCTTCCATGTTGATTGATTGACTACATGCCATCAAATCATTGATTCTTAACAAGAACATAGATCCGTCATGGCGAACCTATGAAACACAGGCCACAGGTGACACACAGAGCCATCGCACCAGCTCCGTTCCACCATGCATGCATGCCTCCCGCCAGCTAGATGGCTATTTGTCTCTCTACTATGTCTGCGTGGGGGCGGGACCCATTCCTCCCCCACTCCTGGGGGAAGGAGGCTGCAGAATCCCCATTCCCTCCCCATTCTGGAGCCAGCCAGGCGTGGCATTTGCCGGTTCTCCGAACTACTCAAAATTTCCATTACGGGGTCTCCAGAACCTGTCAGAACCTGCTGAATTTCACCCCTGACGTTGGCTAATGACGTGGTGGCCACTTGATGTTCTTTTGGGGTGCCATTAGTGGTAGAGGAATAATGCAGAGGGGGTACATTCTACAGGGCTACACTTTCCCCCAGGATTTGGAGGTATCCTTTGTTTTTCCACCTATGCGCTGCTTTTCTAACTCTGTCACCCATCTGAAGAGTTTTTCGGCAGGACTGTCTACAGGGCGTGTTCAAAAGCATCCTTGGGCCATGGCTGCTGCCACCTTGATTTTCTCACCACCCCTTGCAGGCCTTCCGGTTTCCTGTTGTAAAAACAGAAGCCACGGACGGCCCTGATTTTCTGCAAAGTGGTCGGAGCAATTCCAGGGATATCCTTAAAACGGACAATAAACTCTGGGTTTATTGATTGCGTTGGCAGCTAGCTCAATGGAAAAAGAGATAAATGGCCAGGTGATAAAAGACACATCACACAGAATACAATGAATACAATGGCAGAGTTGGAAGGGACCTTGGAGGTCTTCTAGTCCAACCCCCTGCCTAGGCAGGAAACCCTACACCACTTCAGGCAAATGGCTATCCAACATCTTCTTAAAGGCTTCCAGTGTTGGGGCATTCACAACTTCTGGAGGCAACTTCTGTTCCACTGATTAATTGTTCTCACTGTCAGGAAGTTTCTCCTCAGTTCTAAGTTGCTTTTTCTCCTTGAATAGTTTCCACCCATTGCTTCTTCTTCTGCCCTCAGGTGCCTTGGAGAATAGTTCGACTCCCTCTTCTTTGTGGCAACCCCTGAGATATTGGAAGATGCTATCATGTCTCCCCTAGTCCTTCTTTTCATTAAACTAGACATACCCAGTTCCTGCAACTGTTCTTCATGTGTTTTATCCTCCAGTCCCCCAATCCTCTTTGTTGCTCCTCTCTGCACTCTTTCTAGAGTCTCCACATCTTTTCTACATTGTGGCGAGCAAAACTAAATGCAGGATTCTAAGTATTCCAATATCACACACTTCATGCTGGAATTGCTAATCTTGGGTTAGGCTGCTTTGAACCTGGATCCCCATATGCCATCATAAGTAGCAGACAAGCTATCATTCCAAGCTAAATATCTCTTAGAGCTGGGGATATAATTGGGGTGAGAGAGCAGGCTGAGCTATTCTTTAAAACAGCATTTAGACATTGTTCAGACTTATTTTTAGCAAAATGCTGGGTGGATGGAGGATAAATTGCTTCTTTCTTTCTTTCTTCTTCTTCTTTTGATTCTTTTTTCTTACCTGGGCTTGGCAGGTAAGGCTGAGACCTTTTTTAATCATGAATGTGCCCTCTGTTATAGAATTACAGAAAGACAGAGTTGGAAGGGACCTTGGAGGTCTTCTAGTCCAACCCCCTGCTCAAGCAGGAGACCCTATATCATTTCAATCAATCAATCAGAATGGAGTTGGATGGGACCTTGGAGGTCTTCTAGTCCAACCCTCTGCTCAAGCAGGAGATCCTACACCATTTCAGCCAAGTGAGTTTTCTTCAAAACCTCCAGTGATGGAGCACCCACAACCTATGGTAGCAAGCTGTTCCACCGATTATCTATTCTCACTGTCAGGAAATTTCTCCTTAGATCTAGTTTCTTCTCTCCTATCAGGGATAGTGGTGAAATTCAATTTTTTTTACTACCAGTTCTGTGGGCATGGCTTGATGGACATGGTGTGACTTGGTGGGCATGGCAGTGGAAGGATACTGCAAAATCTCCTTTCCCTCCCAACTCCAGGGGGAAGGATACTGTGACATTTCCATTTCCTCCCCACTCCAGTGAAAGGATATTGCAAAATCTCCATTCCCTCCCCACTCCAGGGGGAAGGATACTGTGACATTTCCATTTCCTCCCCACTCCAGTGGAAGGATCCTGCAAAATCTCCATTCCCTCCCCACTCCAGGGGGAAGGATACTTAAGGTGACTAGATGTCCTGGATTTGGCGGGACAGGCACGCCTTCTCATAATTTTTCCCACGTCCCGGGCCGTTCCCCAAAGATCCCGCTTAATTTTGGTGCCTTCTTCGACTCGCTCCCCCGCCCATCCGCTGCCGCTCACTCGTAGCGAGTGAGCGGGCATATGGGGGGGAGCAAGCTCGCCTTTCCAGCCCCACTTCCGGACAAGCCGTGGGAAAGCCTCACACCGCAGCAATGTTTAAAGGAGGCAGCAACACAATAGGCGGAAGGCAGGCAGGCAACCCTCCCAGCTTCGCGCTGACCTCTTTGTTTGGCTTAGCGCGAGGAGCGAAGCTGACCCTGCCTGTCCGCCAGCAAAAGCAACCATAAAAACCACCCCGGTGGCTAGAGGGGGCCACATTCAGCCCTGCCTGAGGAGGGTGGATTCCCTGCATCCCTATTGAGGTTGGCCGCGTGTTTCTGGTGGCGCTCTGGGAGGAGGGGGAATGATGGAGGGGAGGACAGCGGCGCGGCGGCCGGTGCCTAGAGCGGAGCCAAAACGAGGTCCATAACGGTGGCTCGGAGCCGAATGGGAAGAAAAGGCATTGCAGGCTGGGGAGTGGGGGAGCGGGAGGAGCGCTGGTGGTTTGTTTTTGGGGTGGGGGGCGTGACGGGGAAGGGGGTGACTGCGCGGAGAGGCTCAGAGGCGGATATGCCTGGCAGTCGGTGGGGACGGTGCCAAGAGGGGCTTGCGCTGGGAAAGGGTGGCGTGCGGCGGACCGTGCAAGCCCTCTCCCTCCGTTTTGGTGGAAGGACAGCGGTGGTGGGGAGGCGTTTTGTTCCAAGAACGGGCTGCTCGGCGAGAGGAAAGGGGGCTCCCTGGGAAGCGAGAGCAGCGAAGAGGTGGTGCAGTCGCAGAATTCCCTGCATCCGTATTGAGGTTGGTGTGTTTCCGGTGGCGGTGCAAAAGCTCACCCAGCCACAACTACTGCCTGCATTTGAGCCTTAATAAACTAAACCATTTTGTTCTTCATCTTAATGGTATAATTGAATGAGATTTGGGAGTAGGTTATTTCCAAGATGTGTGGTTGGGCTTGTGAAGAAAGTGTGAGGCTCAAGAGCTAACATAAAAAAAAAAAACAGGACCATATTTTCCTGGCAAGATTCTTGCAAAATTTACTTGCAAAATTTTAGAAAGGCTCCTTATGTGAAGATTTTAAAAAGGTGAACTGGACCTCTATTAGGGAGGGGAGTAGAAGATCAGAGGTAACCATTTGGATCCCTTTTCAAAAGGGAATAAATATTATCAGCAGTTTGGTTAGTAAATTGTAGTTAACAGCAAGTTGGCTTGAAAAGTGGTCTTTAGATTAGAGATTGCAGCTGGCATAGAATAAAGTTAGCATACTTGAAGTGAAATAGGCTTTGGTTATGTTTAGGTTGCATTAGCTAAAATGTGCCAATACCGTCCTTGTTGGTAAGAATTGTTGTCATGTTAGAAGAATGACTAAGGCTGACAGCCTAATCTACTCTGTGTTAAATAAATAAAATGGATGGATGGAAATGAAAGAATACAGAAAAGGTTGGTGAGGCATTTAGTGGCCTATGGATGAGAATGGTGGCTGTTTAGTAAGAAAATCTGTTTGGAATGTGCATATATATTCATATGTGGCCATAGCAAAATAATAAATAGAAATAAAAAAGCATGATTGATTTTTACTGTTTTTGATGAAAGTTTCGGAAAGAGGAGGTGTGGGGCAGATCATGGGATCGCTGGTTTCTGAGCTTGGTGCATCTACTAAGTGAAACCAAAAGAACTTTTAGTGAGAGAGAGGGATGGCAGGAAGGCCGGGCAGAATCTGAGAAGTCCCCCGTGAAGCCCAAAGCAATTATTTCGTTTTCCCAAGCCCAACACACACACACACACACACACACACGACTAGTCAACCGGCAGCCAATGTTGTCTTGAGAACGCTGAGGGCAAGGCAGAGGACCGGTTCTTCTCAGGGCATGGGGGCTTTGGAACCAGCCTGGAACCGTCTGCGAGGGAGCCGGATCTATCTCAAAAAACAGCCCCCCCTCCCTAACTCCCAAGCAGCTGCAGCAAAAGTGGAAGCCTGCAGAACAGGCCTCTCTCCCTTCCCTCCAACAGAATGGCAGGTTATTAACAGATTAATAGAGTCGGAAGGGACCTTGTAGGTCATCTAGTCCAACCCCCACCCCACCCAAGCAGGAGATCCTACACCATGCCAGACAGATGGCAGTCCAGTCTCTTCTTGAAAGCCTCCAGGGATGAAGGTCCCACAACTTCTGAAGGCAACTTCTCTTCCATGGGTTGATTGTTCTCCCTGTCAGACAATTTCTCCTTATTTCCAGGTTGAATCTCTCCTTGATCAGTTTCCATCCATTCTTCCTTCTCTGGCCTTCAGGTGCTTTGGAGAATAGCTTGACCCCCTCCTCTCTTTGGCCACCCCTCAAATACTGGAAGATGCTCTCCTGTCTCCCCTGGTCCTTCACACGATGGTGGACTCGACAATTCTCTTCTGCTTTTTACTACTTGGGTCACAGCATGACCTTTCCAGGATTGAGGGAAAATAAAGCAACAGCTGCATTGCAAAACCTCCAAAATGCCTTGTAAAAAAATTATTTCCATTTTAGAATTATGAATTATAAGCAAGTGACATTCTCGGGAAGGAAAAAAAGAATGAGGCGTTCATGTGAATTCTTGCAACACGTGGTGGATGGATGACCTCTAGGTTCCTTTCCCATTCTGGGATTCTGTGTTTCCACAAACACAAAATTAAATTGGGTGCAACAGGCCCAGCCTCCCTCTGTCCAATAAGGTCATCCTTAATATTAAATTGCCTAGGAGGCTGAAAGGGAAAGAAAGGAGAAGCAATAATGAAAGCAAGGAAGAACGGGGGGAACGAGAGGCTTCTCAGATTTATATGCAAATGAAGGAGGAGCGAATCTTGCCTGCCCCATTTCCCTCCACCGATTCCCTCCTTTGAATGGCTCAGGGGGGTCAGGCGCTCATCCCAAGAAAAGCAGCCGGCTCCTCAGATGGGAAATGAATGCCAGGAGAAGGAAGAGGTGGGGAGCGTCTCCTTCCTGAGAAGATGGGGGGCTTGGACAACGAGGTTCTCTGCTGCGCATGCAAAGCAAAAATTGGCCGACAATGGGAAGGACTAAACAACAACAACAAAACCAGAACAATCCGATGGGAAGGGGCTTTGGAGGTTTTCCAAAGGGGGAGAGGTGTGTGCTCCATCACTGGAGGTCTTCAAGAAAAGATGGGACAATCATCGGTCCAGGACAGTATAAAGTTTTCCGTCTTGAGCAGGGGGCTTGACTAGAAGACCTCCAAGGCCCCTTCCAACTCTGCTATTCTGTTCTGTTCTGTCTTCTCTTCTATCCTCTCCTATCTTCTCTTCTCCCTTCTCTTCTCTTCGCTTCTCTTCTCTGCTATTCTCTTCTTTCTTCTCTTCTTTGCTAGTCTGTTTTTCTATTCTATTCTGTTCTGTTCTCTCTCCTCTCCTCTCCTCTCCTCTATTCTATTCTATTCTATTCTATTCTATTCTATTGCCTCTTGCTTTGGGAAGGGGGTTGGACTAAAAGACCACCAAGTCCCTTTCCAGCCCTATGATTCTATGACTCTTCTATTGGTAACCCTTCGGAACAACAGAATTGGAAGGGACCTTGGAGGTCTTCGAGTCCAACCCCTTGACTTAACCAAATCCAAATCTTAGCAGCTGCATTCTCTTCATCCATTCAGCTTCGGCTGCTTCTTGTGGGAATCCAGTTCCTTTGCTTAGTTCATCATTCTCCTTGTCTCATGAGGCCAGGCCATGCCTTAATTTGATAACTAGGTTACGTAGGTTGCATGGCAAACTTTTGCAAGTGAGGATCCTTCCCAAACACGAGGATTTAATGTCTGTAGAGAGTCTTGGTCATGGTTGCCCTCAAAGGGCGTTTTTCAGGAGGCAACTGGTCTTTCTGGTTTTTCCTTTTGAAGACATTTCGCTTCTCATCTCAGAAGCTTCTTCAGCTCTGACTGGATGGTGGGGAAGGGAAGGATTTATTCTCCTTGCAGACAGCTGGTCCTTTGTATCCTTTGAGAGGGTCCTTGAGGCCACTGGGAGGCTTATCTCTGTCCTCAGGGGGGTCCCCTGAGTGGTGCAAATGGTTCCTGTAGTCTGCAATTTTCCCTCTGGAAATCCATTCCTACTCCCACCCTATTCCAAGGATCTCCATCCCAAATTGGACAGCTAAAAGTTTGTAAAGATTCTCCGTCCTTCAGGTCATGGTTGTCCCAAAGGTGCTTTTTCAGGAGGCAACTGGACTTTCTGGTTTTCTCTTTTGAATTCTACTCAATCTGCTTATAGTGTGAAGCCAGGCAATGGCTTAATTTGATAACTAGGTGACGTGTGAACAAACCCATGACAGTTGGGGGTCCTTCCTAAACACTGGGGTCTTTGTAAGTTCTCTGGTTACAAAACCTGCAGAATTCCTCACCAGAGAAAATGCTGCTACACGAGGTGTGCCAACCCCTCCTGCTATTTAAAACTCACCAGTTAAATTGTTAAAGACGGGAAGGGAGGGGGCTTAGCTTGTCTCCGAATGCAAGCTATCTAATTTTGAATTTTTGTACCAGGACGTGGGTTAAAAAAGAGTTATCGCTTGAGAACCGGGCAGCAGTCCAAACTTTGCCATTTAAATAGGAATGTATGCGGGGGGGGGAAGGGTGTGAAAAGATCTACGTTCAAGAAAATAAAGCTCCGAAATTTATTATATTAGGACAAAGTCTTTGTAAAAAGTGTCTCGTAGGCAAAACTGGGAATCAAAGAAACATGCACTAAATTACGTGCACGTTTAACTTTAAAGAAACACCTTCTCCTTTCACTTCAGTTTAATTTTCTAAAAAGGAAAACATCGAGGGAAAAAAGGGGAGATTTATAAAACTGAGACTCGGAGAGAAAGAAAAATAGGCAGACTTGATTCATTATGTGGTCCATTTGCTACCATGACCCATATGGTATTGGTATTTGGTATTTATTCGATTTGTAAGCCGCCCTATTCCCCGAAGGGACTCAGGGCGGCTGAACAAAAACCAGGGGAAGGGGAAAAACAAATGCAGAAAGTAAGACAAACAGGACAGTGATACAACAGTTTAAAAAAGCACAGCAAGCACAGCAAATTCGAGTAGGGGGGGGGACTCAACCCCAGGCTTGCTGGGACAGCCAGGCGTTAACGGCTGTCCGCAAGGCCTGAAGGGTGGCGAGGGTCCGAAACTCCACGGGGAGATCGTTCCAAAGGGCCGGAGCAGCCACAGAGAAGGCCCTCCTCCAGGTGGTCGACACTGGCCGGCAGATGGAATTCGGAGGAGGCCTAGTCTGTGGGATCTAATGAGTCTACATGAAACCGCTGGGCGAGATCATTTGGCGGCACGGGATAAAATACCACCAGTATGCGGACGATACCCAGTTGTATCTGTCCGCCCCGTGCCAACTCAATGAAGCAGTGGAAGTGATGAACCAGGGACTTGAAGCTGTTAGTGACTGGATGAGGGCTAACAAACTCGTGCTCAACCCAGATAAGACCGAGTGGCTGTTGTGTTTCCCTCCCACCAATTTGGCTAGTATTCCATCTCTCAGGCTGGGGGGTCAAACACTACACCCCTCAGACAGGGTCCGCAACTTGGGAGTCCTCCTGGACCCACAGCTGACTTTCGAACATCACTTGTCAGCTGTGACCAGGGTGGTATTTGCCCAGGTTCGCCTGGTCCACCAGTTGCGCCCCTACCTGAACCGGGAGGCTCTCACAACAGTCACTCGTGCCCTTGTGACCTCTAGGCTGGAATACTGCAATGTGCTCTACATGGGGCTGCCCTTGAAGAGTATTCGGCGACTTCAGCTAGTCCAGAATGCGGCCGCGCGAGTGATTGTGGGCGCACCTCGGTTCACCCACATAACACCTATCCTCCGCGAGCTGCGCTGGCTACCTGTCGGTCTCCGGGTGCGCCTCAAGGTGCTACTTGCCACCCATAAAGCCCTCCATGGTAGTGGATCTGGATACTTGAGAGACCGCCTACTGCCAATTACCTCCACACGACCTATTAGATCTCACCAGTTAGGCCTCCTCCGAGTCCCATCTGCCGGTCAATGTCGACTGGCAACTACGCGGAGGAGAGCCTTCTCGGTGGCAGCTCCGACCCTGTGGAACGATCTCCCCATGGAAATTCGTACCCTCACCACCCTTCAGACCTTCCGCACAGCCCTCAGAACCTGGCTATCCTGTCAGGCCTGGGGTTAAGACTACAACCCGCCCGAATAGTATGAATGTTGTGTTTTAATTATGTATTTGTCTTATATGTTAAAAGTTTGTCTCCCCCACCTTTTTTAAGTTGTAAGCCGCCCTGAGTCCCCCCAGGGAAAAGGGCAGCATATAAATAAACTTTAAATCTAAATCTAAAATCTATGGGAGGTAATTGGCAGGAGGCGGTCTCTCAAGTACCCAGGTCCAATACCATGTAGGGCTTTATAAGTGACAACTAACACCTTGAAGCGTATCCGGAGACCAATAGGTAGCCAGTGCAGCTCACGGAGGATAGGTGTAACGTGGGTGTACCGAGGTGCACCCACAATTGCTCGCGCGGCTGCATTCTGGACCAGCTGAAGTCTCTGAATGCTCTTCAAGGGCTGCCCCATGTAGAGAGCATTGCAGTAGTCCAGTCTTGAGGTCACAAGGGCATGAGTGACTGTTGTAAGATCCTCCCGGTACAGGTAGGGACACAATTGGTGCACCAGGCGAACCTGGGCAAAGGTCCCCCTGGTCACAGCCGACAAATGGTGATCTAAGGTCAGCTGTGGGTCCAGGAGGACTCCCAAATTGCGAACCCTGTCTGAGGGGCGTATAATTTCACCCCCCAGCCTGAGAGATGGAATACCTTACCAATTTGTGGGAGGAAAACACACAAACCACTCGGTCTTGTCAGGATTGAGAGCCAGCTTGTTAACCCCCATCCAGACCCTCACATCCTCCAGGCACTGACACATCACGTCAACTGCTTCACTGAGCTGGCACGGGGCGGACAGATACAATTGAGTATCGTCCGCATACTGGTGGTATTTTATCCCGTGCCGTCGGATGATCTCTCCCAGCGGCTTCATGTAAATGTTGAACAGGAGGAGGGACAGGACCGACCCCTGTGGCACTCCATAGTTAAGGGGCCTAGGGGTCGACCTCTGTCCTCCAACCAACACCGACTGCGACCTGCCCGAGAGGTAGGAGGAGAACCACCGAAAAACAGTGCCTCCCACCACCACCTCTCGCAACCATCGCAGAAGGATACCATGGTCGATGGTATCGAAGGCCACTGAGAGGTCCAGGAGAACCAGAACGAAGGCCTGGCCCCCGTCTCTGGCTCCCCAGAGATCATTGGCCAGTGCGACCAAAGCAGTTTCCGTGCTGTAGCCAGGCCTGAAACCAGATTGGAAGGCGTCTAGATAATCGGTTTCTTCCAAGGACTGCCGGAGCTGAGAGGCCACCACTTTCTCAACAACCTTTCCAACAAAGGGGAGGTTGGAGACTGGACGGTAGTTATTTAAAACGGCTGGATCCAAGGACAGTCTCTTCAGTAGGGGTCTCACCACCACCTCCTTTAACAGGGGGGGGGGGAAATGACCCTTCCCAGAGAGACACGGTCACTATCGCCTGGATCCAGCCCCGTGTCACTTCCCTGCTGTTAGCGACCAGCCAGGAGGGACACAGGTCCAGTACACATGTGGAGGCACTCACTGCTCCGATGGCCTTGTCCACTTCCTCAGGAGTAACAGACTGGAAATCAATCCAACAATGTCGCTCAAGACCCTCCCCCGGTACCTCGGCTGGTTCTGCGCAATTGAAGTCCAGGTTTGCCCGAAGCCGAGCCACTTTATCCGCGGGAAATTGGACGAACTCCTCAGCCTTACCTTGTAAAGGAGTGCCCAAATCCCTCCCTTTAAGGAGGGAACGGGCTATCCTAAACAAGGTGGCTGGGCGTGACTCAGCGGAAGCTATCAGAGCGGCAATGTGAGTTCTTTTTGACGTCCGAATTGCCCGGAGGTAGGCTCTGATGCAGGATTTTAATAGTGCTCGGTCTGACTCGGACTTACTGGATCTCCAGCGGCACTCTAGGCATCTCTTTTGGCGCTTCATCTCCCAGAGTTCCTCAGTAAACCAAGGAGCCCTCCTGGATCCACTGCCTCGGATCGGCCGTAAAGGCGCAATCTGGTTAAGGGCCCCTGCCGCCGCCGAGTTCCAAGCGGTGACCAGCATCCCAACCAAATCGCGGGCGAGAGTATCAGGTATAACACCAAGTGCCGTCTGAAAGCCCATAGGGTCCATAAGGCACCTGGGATGGAACCACCTAATCGGTTCCTCCTCCCTACAATGGGGGATCGGCCGCCGAAAGTCAAGCTTCAGTAGGCAGTGGTCTGACCACGACAGGGACAAGGTCTCAATACCCCTCAGACCAAGATCACAATTCCACTGCTCCGAGAGGAATACGAGGTCAAGTGTGTGACCCGCCGAGTGAGTCGGATCCCGAATTACTTGGGTCAAGTCCATGGCTGTCATGGAAGCCATGAACTCCTGCGCCCCATCAGAGTGCTCGCCGAGTGAAGGCAAGTTGAAATCCCCCAGCACCATAAGCCTGGGGAACTCAACTGCCAGCTCGGCTACTGACTCGAGGAGCGAGGGGAGAGCTGCTGCAATGCTGTTGGGAGGCAGGTACTTTAGCAGCAAGCCCACTTGACCCCCAGGGTCCAACCTCACCAGCAAGGACTCACACCTGACAAGCTCCGGAGCAGGGATCCTACGAGGAACTGAAGACTCTCGGATAATCACGGCCACTCCTCCACCCCTTTTCTGGGGTCGCGGCTGGTGAAGCACCTGAAAACCCTGAATCCACAGTGAGTCCAAGAGGTAGTATGGCAGTTGCATCCCTTGGGGAGGCTCTACCAGGAGTAGAAGAGGAATTATTTCGCCTGTGGATGGTGGCCATTCATTATTTGTTACCTTTCTGGTGAGAAGAACCGTTTGACTTGTTGTAGGACTGAATTCATAAAATGCTTAGGGGAAGGAGGGGCAGAACCTGGAGGGGGAGTAAAAAGAGGGATTTGCCTAGAATCCCCACATAGTCACAAGCAGATTAAGTCCAACATCCTTTGATTGCCATTGAGCCTGATGTGACACAAAGCAGGCGCTGAGCACTAGTTGAGAAGATCCTGTGCACAGGGTTTCAACAATAAATGAGTCTAAATGGACATTAACATAAGGGCCTGGTCTTTATCCAATCCCCCGCCCTCCCTCTGTCTCTTTCTGTCTCTTTCTGTCTCTCTCTCTCCATCCATCCATCATCTACCTACCTACCTAACTACCCATCCATCCGTCCATCTGTCTGTCTGTCCGTCCATCTGTCCATCCATCCATCCATCCATCAGTCTGTCCATGTCTGTCTGTCTGTCTGTCAGTCAGTCAGTCAGTCAGTCAGTCAGTCAGTCTATCTATCTATCTATCTATCTATCTATCTATCTATCTATCTATCTATCTATCTATCCATCCATCCATCCATCCATCCATCCATCCATCTGTTTGTTTTTCTCTCTGTCTGTCTACTCTATCTATCTATCTATCTATCTGTCAGTCTGTCTGTCTGTCCGTCCGTCCATCCGTCCATCCATCCATCCATCCATCCATCCATCCATCCATCTTGTCTCTCTGTCTGTCCATCTGTCCATCTGTCCATCTGTCCTTCTGTCCATCTGTCCTTCTGTCCGTCTGTCCGTCTGCCCCTCCATCCACCCATCCATCCATCCATCCATCCATCCATCCATCTATCCTGTGTCTGTCTATCTGTCCATCTGTCAGTCCATCCATCTATCTCATCTAACCATTCATCCATCATTTCTCCTTACATCAGTTCCTGAATCCACCCACCCACCTCATTTCTCTCTTTGCAGGAGAAGGAGGAGCAGAACGTTCAGGGCAGAATGAAAAGAGGGATCAGCCTAGGATCCCTACGCTGCCACAATCAAACTCAGCCCTCTCCTCCCTTGAATTCCATGGATCTTGATCTAACATTCAGTAGGTGCCCACCGTTAGTTAAACAGATTCCCGTGCATAGACATAGTTAGCAATAAATCAGATTAATTGGCTCTTCACCTAACCCTAACCCTAACTCACAGTCTCCTGATGGTTAGTCCAAAATTACACAGCCGGCTTTCATGCCTAAAGCAGGACTAGAATTCACTGTCTCCTGGTGTCAGCATTGACTTCATTTAGTAATCAGGAAAGAAACCACTGGACTCCATTTGAATTGAAATCAAGTGTACTTTTACTAATTATAAATGAACAGTTGCAAAGCAAAGCTGAGTCTGGTTAATTAGGCGCGAAAGCGGATAATATCAAGTACAATTCAATCCCCTCCCCTTGGCACCCCTGAACATAGTCCAATTATAATGTACCCAACTGTCAGGTGGGAGATAACTTCAAAAAGTCTCATCAGGATGGAATGCCGGACAGTTGGCCTTGGCGGGAAACTCCCTTCTTCCACATGCGCAGTAAGGTGGTCAGATCAGCGAGTAGAAACTTCCTCCAGCACATAATGATTCCCCTCCCATGCCCCCCTCCCCGTTGCAATGACAGCCGAAGCAGCAGCAAAGCAGAGGCTGAACACCTGGTTCCTAGGCCAGCACCTTAACTGCTGCACCAAACTGCTTCTACTTCTCCTGTCTTCTCCTATCTTCTTCTCCGATGTTCTACCTGCTGCCTTTAATAGATCCTCCTCCTTTAAATCGACGTTCCAACTCATTACAAACTCCACAATCCAATTGCGCGACCAGACCGGAGTCATGGCATATAGAAAACCACAAACAACTAACCTGGTTTATGGCTAATGCTAAATTTAGCCTGTTGCACATTTGCTGCCATGAGACCCTTAACTGAGCCAGCTAAGTAGGTTGTATCAGTGTAGTTGAACGATTCTCATCAGTTATGCGAATCTGGATATGCAATTTCCCTTTTTGGAACTTCAGTGAACAGAACTTGAGACAAACGTTTGATTGCATTTAATTCAGCTTCATTAAATAGCCACATACAAACCCAGCCAGTCCTAACTGCCGGATGTATCTCACATAAAATCTAGGCTCATTATATTTGTCTTGCTTCCTTCTTGCAAAGGTACAAAGACCAAATTAAAAGTAAATGAATTAACAAGGTTGGCCCGGATTATCCTTTCTTCTCACAAGAAGCCTGGAGTTAGAAGCACGTGGGCGTCTCTGCGGTTTTCTTCTTAATGATGAGCAGAAGGAAAGGATTGGGGTTGGGCCCCCCGCTAATTTCTGACGGTTGTATTTTTCCGTTCCTTGGAACCTGGAGACCCTCCTGTCTCCCCGCTGTAGAGCGCAGCCTTTGTAGGAGAGCATCTCTGCACCTCTGAGTTGAACTGTGGGGTCCTGGGTGCCCTCTGAGCTGGGCGGTTTTCTGGCAGACATTTCATGACCCAACTAGATAACATCATCAGTGCTGGAAGGGGGTGAGATTTGCAGAGAGGAGGAGGAGGAGGACTGTGGGGTTCTTGGTACCCTCTGAGCTTGGTGGTTTTCTTGCAGACATTTCATGACCCAACTAGGTAAGGTCACCCGTGCTAGAAGGGAGGGGGATTTGTGGGGAGGAGGAGGAGGAGGAGGAAGAAGAAGGGGAGGAAGAGGATACCTGTGGGTTCCTTGGTGCTCTCTGGGCTTGGATGGTTTCTTGCAGACATTTCAACTAAGACCCAACTAAGGAACATCATCAGTGCTAGAAGAGAAGAGGGTTTTGGGAGGGCAGGAGGAGGAGGAAGACTGTGCGGTCCTTGATATTCTCTGAGCTGGGTGGTTTCCTTGCAGGCATTTCAAGACCCAACTAGGTAAGGTTATCAGTGCTAGAAGGGAAAGAATTTACAGGGAAGAGGAGGAGGAGGAGGAGGAGGAGGAGGAGGAGGAGGAGGAGGAGGAGGCATTATGGCTGGAGCTTCAGCGCAGCCACTTGCCCCACGCGCACTTTGCTGTGCTTTGGTGCCCTGCTTGAGGGGGGGGGTCTCCCTGCATGTGTGCCCCTCCTGGCCCTGCCACAGCCAGCCAGGGGGTCCCGAGAGGAGAAGGAGGAGGGCTGCCTGAAAGGAAGCCTCTGTCATGCCTGGTAAGCATCCCAAGGGGAGCTTGCTGGCTTGGCCCACCTGTGGCTTTTCACAAGAGGAAGAGAAGAGATTCAGTGAGCGAAGGAGGCGCACGATAAAGCAGCCCCCCTTGCCCCCCCCACCAAGGGCGAAGGGGAGCGCCTTCACCCTCGGCTATCGCACACCTCCTTGCTTTTCCCACCCACTCCAGTGAGCGAATGAAGCACCGGCCACTAAACCGCCTGCCCGTGTTCAAACCAGGCCCCCTCCTCTCTCCCCACATGGGCTCTCTGAAGGGGGAGGGAATGTCTCTCCCAAGAGCCGCTTCCCTTACCACACAGCGCAGTTCCGGGACGGTGGGATGTTCTTTGCCGGTACAGGGAAATGTAACGGAATAACAGGGAAGGGACCTTGGAGGTCTTCTAGTCCAACCCCCTGCAGGAGACCCTACTCCATTCTGGACCATACAGTCTCTTCTGAAGAGCCTCCACTGATGGAGCAGCTACAACTTCTGCAGGCAAACTGTTCCACTGATCAATTAGCCCAGTAACGGAGTAGAAGAATTAGGAGGAACCTCAGAGGTCTTCTAGCCCAGCCCCCTGTCCATGCAGGAGACCGTATGCCATTTCAGACAAAGGGCTGTCCAATCCCTTCTTAAAAACTTCCAGGGATGGAACACCTACAACTTTGTTCCACTGGTTAATTGTTCTCACCGTCAAGAAATTTCTCCTTACTTCTAACTTGGGCCCCTCCTTGATTAATTTCCATCATTGCTTCTTCCAGACAGCATGCCAAAGTCTGGGTGGGGCATTCTGGGTGTTGTAGTCAAACATGGTTGGAAGTTACTGATTTGGGAAAAAACTGGGCTACGAATCAAATTCCTGTTTGCAACCATTCTTGAATCATAATCAAAGAAGAAGGAAAGTCACATTCTTTATTCCTGCCTGTGTCGGGACTGCAGCCGTCTTTTCCTTTGGGTCTTTGGTCTGCCACACTTTCTATCATTCCACTATGCCTTTTTCTATGGTGGGGAAATGGGAGGGGGGGGATTGTATGGAGTTAGATGCTATGTAGCCATAACAACATTCTTTCCAGAAAGCCAAGGTCATTATCCTTTCTCTTTGCACCTCTGCACCTGACCGGAACTGGATACGTGGAAGATGCCAGCATGGCAGTGGGAGATGGGACCATGGGATGGACTGGTGGATGTGGGGGGCAAGATCTTGGACTTTCAACTGGAAAAACCGGGAAGCTTTCAGATTCGGGTTTTCCCAGATGTGCCAACGTGGTTCTCTTCATCAATTGGAGCTTTGAGGAATCCTTTGCCTCGGATTCTGATTTACTTTTGGATGCTATTGGGAACCCTGATCATCAAATCTGAAATTATTGTCTTCATAACTTGCAAATATGTGCCTATTCCCCCCCCCCTGTGGGGCCGATAACGTGAGTTGAGATAGGCTCCCAAGCTTAGCCCTGTTGCTATTTTCTTTTCTCCCCTTTCTTTCTTCGAAGTTGAAGTTTTGATTGGAATCAGCCTTATTATTTTATGAGTATAAAAGGGAGTAGTTAGCAATAAGATTTATTCTAAATTCATCTTATCAGCACTAAGGCATCAATTTTGCAATCAATTCCCACTGGGTCCTTACCAAGAAAGCTATATTCCGAATCAATCTTGGAATTCATTAGGTTATTTCTGGTGTTAAAAAATAAGATTGATCTGTACTTTATGTTCCAGGGCTCCTGCAATTTATTTTTTAATGACATGAGGTAAGACTCAATCTTGGCACCGAGCTTCCTCCCCAATTTCGTCTCCCGCAACGGGAATAATTTTCATATTCTTCAGAAAGTATGAGATCAGCTTATTCACCCCCAAATTTGCACACATTCAGAGCAATCTGACAAATGTTGTATTCATCAAGAGTTTGCCTTTTACAAGCGTGAGTTTTTGGGTTCAACCAGGTTTCCAAAATATAAAAGAACTCTTTTTAAAATTAAAATAAAAGCATGTGGTTTTGAACTCATGAACAAATTGTGATGCATGTTTTTCTAGTGTGTGTACTACGCAACCATTTTTTTTGAACAATAAAAGGCACTTTTCTTTATACAGATATTCCTCAAGTTGCAACCACAATTGTGCTCAAAATATCAACTTTTCGTGCCACAGTTGTTAAGTAACAGAATAATAGGGTTGGGAGGGACCTTGCAGGTCTTCTAGTCTAACCCACTGCTCAGGCAGGAAACCCTACACCACTTCAGACAAATACCCGGCCGTCGTCCAGCTTCACCCTGTAAGAACAGGGCCTGGTCTGGTCAGCCACAATGCCCGGCAACCACAAGGGATGGCCTACAAATTCCTAACATACACTGCCTCCCCCGGGGTGAAAGATCCCCCCCCCCCAAGTGGAGCCCAAAGGCTTGACTGTGGAGTAATTAGGGTGCAGCATATCTAGGGCAATCCTTAGGTGCCTGCCCAACAATAATTCCGCAGGGCTAACGTTGGTAGTTGGGCAAGGCGTAGTGTGATGGGCCAACAAGAAGGCGTCTATGCGTTCCTGCCCATCTTTGTGAGGGCCTCCTTGGAGAAGCGAACCATGCGCTCCGCCAGGCCATTACTGGCTGGGTGGAATGGGGAAATTAAAGCATGGTGAACCCCTAGAGACGCTAGAAACTGCTCGAAATTGGCCAACGTCAGCTGGTATCCATTGTTGGACACCAGCACCAGACCGTGAGTGGCGAATAACCTCCTGAGAGCATCTGAAGTGGTGGACGGCATCCTTAAAACCTCTAACCACTTAGAGAATGCATCCACCACAACAAGAAGAACCTGTCCTTGGAAGGGGCCCGCAAAATCAACATAGATGCGGGACCAGAGCGAGCTAGGCTGTTCCCATTCACGCGGCTCTGCTCTGAGTGGAGATGCCTGCGAGCCTTAGCATTGAGGGCACCCTGCAACATGTGCGGTGATGTCCTGATCTAGCTTAGGCCACCACAGGTAACTGCGCCCTAATGCCTTCATGCAGACAATTCTGGGATGGCCACAGTGAAGCTTGTTTAAAACTGCGGCTCTCAGAGGGGGTGGTATGATGGCTCTATGGCCCCATAACAGGCAGCTGCTTTGGACAGAGAGCTCCTGTAGTCGGGTTTTGTAAGGGATGAATTCTGGCCCTTCGGCGTCCCGTGGCCACCCCCGATTTACTCAATCTAAAACCCAGGAGATTACCTTGCCTTTTGCGGACTGCTGGGCGATGTCAGCAGTGGTGACTGACAGGCAAAGGTCATCAACCAAGAGCACAGAGGCAGCGGGCACAGGGTCTTCTAGCACATCTGGGAGGGGGCATCTGCAGAGCACGTCTGCATGGGCGATCTGCTTCCCCGGGCGATGCAGGAGGGCATAGTTGTACGGGGCAAGGAACACTGTCCATCGGGTCACGCAAGGGGATGGTACCTGCGGAGCTTGCTTGTCCCCAGCAAGCAGCCCAAGAAGCGGTTTGTGATAAGTGACAATCTGGATCTGGCGGCCGTAGTCATAGTGATGGAATCGTTTGACCCCAGCCACAATGGTCAGTGCTTCCTTGCCAATTCGTGCCTAATTTCTTTCGGCTGCGGACAGAGTTCTGGAGAACAACGTCACGGGCACCTCAGTGCCATTTGGTAGTTGGTGGCAGAGGACCGCGCCGACCCTGTACTGGGAAGCGTCACAGGCCAGAAGCAGGGGCAAGTGTTCGTTGCATTGTGAGAGGACATCATTTGACACCAGCAGTTGCTTAACCGCCTTGAAAGCGGCGGCTTCCTTGCGGCCCCAAACCCAGGGAGCTTTCTGGTCTAGCAGGCGGTGGAGAGGTTCAGCCACCAAAGCCTTGTGGGGCAGAACATAGAAATTGAGCAGTCCAAGGAAGGCTTGGAATTCGGCTCTAGGGGATGGAATTGGCGCCTCCACTGTTGCCTTGGTTTTGGTTGCAATGGGATGGGGGCCCTTGGCGTCAATGAGATACCCCAGGAATTCATCCTGGGGTACAGCGACTTGGCATTTTTCATGCTTGACTTTCAGCCCCATTTGCTGGAACCGGTGTAGCACTGCGCAAAGTCTGGCCATGAGTTCAGAATGGCAGGACGCGGAAACAAGGACGTCGTCGAAGTAAGGGCCGATGCCACTGAGTCCACGGAGCAGCCGCTCCATTAGGCTCCGGAACAAGCCTGGGGCAATGCTTACCCCGAACTGCAACCGGCGGCATTTGAAAGCGCCGCGATGAGTTATGATGGTCTGGGCTTCTGCTGCTTCGTTGTCGACTAGCAGCTGCTGGTACGCCTGTGCGAGGTCCAGCTTCGCAAAAATGGAACCTTCGCCCACGGTGTGTAGCAGACGCTGGACCACCGGCACTGGGTAGGCATTGGATGGCGGCGCACAGTTTATGGAGCAACGGTATCAGCGCAGATTCTGATGCTGCCATCAGGCTTGATGTGCATGACGATGGGGGTCTCCCACCTCGCATGGTCCACCGGCTCAAGGACCCCTTGCTCGATGAGCTTGTGCAGCTCAGTGTCCACCTTAGGCTTGAGGGCAAATGGCACACACCATGGCTTCATGCGGATGGGCGGCCCAGAAGGGTTGAGATTGAAGGAGACTGGAGTGCCTTCGTAAGTGCCAAGCTGGCCATCGAACACAGCGGGGAAGTCTTTAACTAAAACGTCCAGGTCAGATTGCTGAACGCTGTGAATGCCGCTGGCTTGAAGGCCAAGGGAGGCAAACCAACCCAGTCCAAGGAGGCTGGGTAGCGCTCCTTCAACAACAATGAGCGGTAGCCGCCCTTCAAAGCCCTTGAACTGGACATTAGATTTACTGGTGCCAATTACAGGAATCAGGTTTCCCTGACAGTCCCCGAGGGTCAGGTTGCACTTTTGAAGGCGGCACTTCGCAATTTTTGGTATCCGTCTCTTTAGGGTGCTCCAGGACACAATAGGTGTGGCAGAGCCGGTGTCGAGCTCCATTTGTCATGGAGCCCCTTCAATGTACACCGTCAGTTGGATCTTCTTTTCGATGCTGTGGCAAGATTGCCAGTTGGTTGATTCTGAGCTTGGTGCGTTACGGAGGATTGCGTGGCATTCATGTCTCGGGTTTGGTGGTTTGGCAGGCACCCAACAAGGACCGTGGGTTCTGGCGGCCTGGAACCCCGGAACATTCATTGGCTGGGAGACGCGACACACTCTGGCAACGTGCCACTTTTGGCCGCAGCCCTGGCAGAGGGCTTGCCTAAATCTGCGTTCAGCTCTTTCACGGTTGCCTCCGCAACCCATACATGCAGATTTAGGTGTGCCCTCCTTGCCACTTGAATAGCTCTTTTTGTTCGCCTCGTTAAGGCGATTCATATCACCCTCCGCCTCAGTCTCTGACTCTTTGCTCACCTCCCCTTGGTGAACTGAAGCCATGCGGGACGTTTCAAGTCGGTCAACAGTGGTGGAGGGGGTGATGTTGCTTGAAAGCTGCTAGTGAGGTAGATGCCAGCCTCATCTAGTGTGGACTGGAAGGACAAGTCAGCCTTAGCTAAGAGACGTCGCTGTAGTCTCAAGTCTCGGACGACACAGACTAGCCGGTCGAGTAAGGCGTCATCCAAGTCCTTAAACTCACAATGGAGTTCTGCTGCTCTTAGGGCGGCCACGTAATTCTTTATGGACTCTCCTTCGGCTTGGTTTCTGTGGTGAAATGAGTGCCGGTGGGCTATTTGGGATGGTGACGGGGCGTAATGGCTCTTGAGTTTAGCCATGGACAGCTGCCATGGAACCGACCTGATGGGGTCTGGAGCTGTGGGAGCCCTCGCTGTGTGGAAGATGTCTGAGCCACAGATTGACAAAAAGAACGCACATTTCTTCTCATCTGTCAAGTCAGTGAAATGGTGCGCGACCAGGAAGCCTTCGAATCGTGTTACGTCCAATTCCCAAGTCTCAGAGCCTTGGCTGAAAGGCGCGAACGTTAGTGTGGCCATTCCTGTCAGGAGCCGCCGGCGACGTCTCGTCGCGAGTGACAGAGCTTGATTTCAATTAGTGACTTCAGCTAGTAACTCCAGCTCGTAGTGACCAGCTTACTCCGATACCTCAGTTTGGCGATCCCACCCGCGTCGCCAGTGTTCTGTACTGAGAACGGTGGGCGACAGCCGAAGTAACTGAGGCGGAGACAGGAATAAAGGCTAACAAGTTTATTCCTTAACAATAACAAGCTAACAGTGGAAACCGGCTCCGAGACAGGCGCAGCGCGGCTTCTCCTCTGACAGCTCCCTTTTATACTCTGCGCTGTCAGATGGAAAGCCAATCAGCTGTCAGCTGTCTCCCGCCAATCCACAACCTGGTGAGCATGCTCAGAATGTGACAGTTATGTCATCTTTTTCAGTGCTGTTGTAACATCAAATTGCCACTAAACGAAAGCTTGTAACTTGCCCCAGAGAGGAGTTGTGGGGGGTCCAGCTATTCTCCAAAGCCCCCCAGAGGCCAGACAAGGAAGAATGGATGGAAACTGATTCAGGAGAGATTCAGCCTGGAAATAAGGAGGAATTTCCTGAAAGTGAGACCAGCAATCAACCCATGGAAGAGAGGTTCCCTTCGGAAGTTGTGGGAGCTCCATCCCTGGAGGCTTTCAAGAAGAGATTGGACTGTCCTCTGTCACAAATGGTGTAGGGTCTCCTGCTTGGATGTGGGGGTTGGACTAGATGACCCACAAGGTCCCTTCCGACTCTGTTATTCTGCATTATCAATAGCCACACTTTAGCCCCACGGGGAGGAAAATGAGTGTAAGTAGAAATAATAACAAATTAAAATAAACACTCACTTTTAATCACCCTTATACGTAAATTAGCTTACGGCACAACCGCTAACAACCTCCCTATATTCTTTTCCACACAAATGTTACTCGGATAACTAATCAATAATTTGCAATCTGTTCTTTAGCTAAATTAATCTCAACTGTGAGTAGTGCCACATCATAGATTTTTTTTTAAAATAAACTTTGCCATTTCTTGCTATAAATCACTCCTGGAACTATTAACTTATTAATCACAAAGGCCTTTTTCTAAAATCATTTTAAAGGGGAAATTTACATGTTATTCACTGTCTAGTTATCTCTTGAATCACTTTTGGGGAGACTTTTCAGAAATTCAGGGAGTCCTTGACTTACGACCACAATTGAGCCTGACATTTCCGTTGTTAAGTGAGAAATTTGTTAAGTGAGTATCCTTGCACTCACAACTATTGTACCATCCCGACTCTCACATGAGGAAAATTCAGGCATTTGGAAAACAGCACATATTTATGGCAGTTTAAGCATGCCGGGGTCTCATGATCTCAGTCATTAAGTGAATCATGTGGTTGTTAAGTGAATCTGGCTTCCTCCATTGACTTTGCTTGTTGGAATCCAGCTGGGAAGGCTGCAAATGATGGTCCTGTGACTTCAGGATGCCGCAACCATCTGAACATGTGCCCGTTGCCAAGGGACTCATGCATGGCATGGCATGGATGCTGCAATGGCCATGCTTAGTCGTAAGTGAGAGGACCAGTTGTAGGTCAGCGCCACTGTAACTTCAAACAGTTGCTAAAGAAGTGCTTTTAAGTCAAGGATTTAATTCAATTCAGAATAGAGCTGGAAGGGACCTTGGAGGTCTTCTAGTCCGCCCCCTGCTCAAACAGGAGACCCTAGACCAGGGATGGAAAACCTATGGCATCTCTGCCGCGGGTGACACACGGAGCCCTATTTGCTGGTGTGGCAGCCCTCAGCTCTGGCACACACGCGAGCGCCAGCCAGCTGATTTTGGGCCTTCTGGAGAGCCGGGGAGGCCAATTTTGCCCCCTCCCCCCAGGATTCAGGAAATCCCCCGGAGCCTGGGGAAGGTTGAGCCATTGGGCCTGTTTTTCCCCCTCCCCAGATTCCTGAGGCTTTCCTGAAGCTTTGGGAGGGCGAGAATGGAGGGCAGGGGGGTCATGCATGCATGTACAGGTGGGGGAGTTGTGCGTGCATGTGAAAGTGTGCGACAGCGCATAGACGCACACAATTTTGGCACACCTTTAAAAAAGGGCTAGCCACCACTCTCCTAAACTATTCCAGGCAAGTGACCGTCCCGTCTCTTCTTGAAAATCTCCAGGCATGAAGCACCCATAATCGAACAGAATGACAGAACGAAAGAGCTGGAAGGGATCTTTGGAAAGTGAGGAGGCTGGGAGGAACATGGGCCAGTCCTGGAGTCTGGGGAAGTCTTGGACTCTGTGTGGGAGGCAGAGAGGGGGCCAGGGCCATCCAGGGACTCCAGAGTCGGACAGCAGGGAGGCAGAGGAACAGCGGGAGCCTGTTCCCAGTGTGCACATGCACAGAGCTGCCAGAAGACAAGAACCGTTAAGACAAAAGGGGCGACTTGTGAGGAAGGCTTGGAGATGATTGGCCCCTCCCATAAGCCATAAAAGAGGAGCGAATGGACATGAGCTTTTGCAAGAAGCAATTAGTTCATCTGGTCGGTTCAAGCTTTGAAAAGTTCTGTTGGACTCTGTGCTAAGTTTATCCTTGCTCTGCATTTGGCGATGAGGCCTCTGGCAGCGTTTCAAGGGAGGTCAAGGTGGGTGCTTATAACCTTCCCCTGAAAGACTGTGGCAACTCGAGCAGACATCTGTTGCCATCTTCACAGGCTGTGAATCATTACGGGCTGTCAATGACCATAATCCACAGCTGTTTAAATAAAAAAGGGTTTGGGGGACTAAGATTGTGATTCATGCTTTCTCAGGGAGCCTAGGTCAGAACAGTGATTGGTCCAAAGCCACCCAGCCAGCTTTCGTACCTATGGTGGGACTGGAAGTCGCCACCAGAACATCCCGTGGGAAACGAGAAGTGAAACACGCAGGTACAACAGGGGCCCAACGTGGTTGGCGAAGGGGGGCAATAAAGCTGCACACACTTCTGGTTATTTATGCAGCCGACACGCAGAATATATTTGGAGGGAGGCTGGATTGAATGACGATAAGAACGGTTTTAAAATTGGAGGAAGAAAATCAATAACTTATGTTACACTGATGACACCATTGATAGCCGAAAAGTGTAGATAAGGAGCAGAGCGAAAATTGAGGCTAAAATTAAATATGAAGAAGACCAAAATGAATTAATCCAGGTAACGCAACTGGTATTCGAACTGACAATGAAGGTCTTGGAAAGCCAGAGAACTTCTGTCTTTTAAAACTAGCAACAGCGCAAGAGACAGTCTGGTGTAGTGGTTAAGGAATCAGGCTAGAAACCAAGGGGACCATGAGTTCTGGTCTCACTGGGTGACATTGGACCAGTCACCTAGAGTTCTAGTCTTGCTTTAGGCATGGAAACCTGGTGGGTGACTTTAGGTCAATAACCAGGAGACGGGGAGTTCTAGTTCCGGCTCAGGTATTAAAACCAGTTGAGTCACTTTGGGCCAATCACCAGGAGATGATGAGTTCTAGTCTTGCTTTAGGCATGAAAACCTGATCGGTGACTTTAGGTCAGTCACCAGGAAACGGGGAGTTCTAGTTCTGGCTTAGGCATGAAAGCCAGCTGAGTCACTTTGGGCCAATCACCAGGAGATGGGGAGTTCTAATCCCGTCTTAGACGTGAAAACAAGCTAGGTGACTTTGGGCCAATCACTAGGAGATGGTGAGTTCCAGTCCCCTCTTATTCACAAATCCAGCTGCGGTGATCTTGGGCCAGTCACTTTCTCTCGGCCCTCAGAAAGAGGCAGTGGCAAACCACTTCTGGAAAACCTTGCCCGGAAAACGGCAGTGGCTTCTCCAAGCAGTCTCCGAGAACTGGATATGATTACACGGAAGAAACAAAAATCAACAGTGCAGGAACCTACAGCCAGGAAATATTTTGCAAATTAACAATTTTACGATTAAAGAAAGATGCAGCCCTACAATTATCAATGATTGGTAGAATCTCAACAATTAAAATGAACATTTTACCTAGAATCTTATACTTGTTCTAGACAATCCCAATTAGGTTGGGGAAATACTATTTTGAAGGTCTAAATAAAATGGTGTTGAAATTTATATGGCAGGGGGGAAAAGCAAGAATAAAATTTAAAGTGTTGCAAGACGCTAAAACAAGAGGAGAGTTGGGATTACCCGAACTGGGAGCTATATTACCAGGCAACAAGCCTGATGTGGATTAAGGATTGGATAATGTTAAGAAATGTTAGGCTTTTGAATTTAGAGAATCACGACTGGCTGCTGGGATGGGATGCATTCTTATGGTATAAGGGAACCAAAGCACACGGTTACTTTAGAAGACATTATATAAGAGAGGCTCTGTTATTAAACTGGGAGAAGGTTAAGAAATTACATTACTTAAAAATTCCAATCTGGATATCAACCATTGAAGCCTTTTCATATTCAATAATATACAAAAAGGAACAAACAGTTAGATATGCTGAATTATTAAACACAGAGGGTGAACTTAAATCCATTCAAGATTTGAAACAGGAAGGAATCGAAATTAATTGGTATTTATATGTGCAAATGCATTCTAGACACAATGAAGGAAAAATAGAGGGGTTTTATGATAAAATGACTAAATTAGATAAAATCTTAACAGGTACTGATGAAAAAGTAATCAAAAAACTTTATGGCTACCTATTAGAGGTGAAGCTATAGGAAGGTTAAAGAAACTATGTTAGCTTGGGGGGGGGGATATTTTGGGCATCGGATTGATTTAGAGAAATGGCAAAAACTGTGGACTCAAAACTATAAAATGACAATGTCAACTGCATATAAAGAGAATTTGTATAAGATGTTTTACAGGTGGCACTTATCCCCAACGAGAATAGCAAGAATGTCTAAGAACAAATCCGAAAAATGCTGGAAATGTCATCAGATGCCGGGCACATACTACCACATGTGGTGGACTTGTACTGAAGCTAAAAGATATTGGACTAAAATCCACATGTGGTTGGAGAAAATGATACATAAACACATAGACTTCAAACCAGAACTTTTCTTATTGGGAATCATACCAGAAACATACAATAAAGACTTGAAATATTTGATTGTAAATGTTTTAACAGCTGCTAGAATTGTATCTGCAAAAAATTGGAAGAATGAGAAAATACCAACACAGGAGGAAACTATTCGGAAGATAATGGAATGTGTAGACTTACATTTGAAATGAGAGAACAGGAGGATGAGCAATTTTATAAAGTATGGGATTTGTTTTACCAAAGGTTAGACAAAAAACCCTGGAAATGAAATTGTTTATTTATGTACTACCAGAAAGTTATAGTCATTGTTATGAAAGTTTTTTGCTATGAAATAGAGTGTTTGCTCATATGATATAAAAAGGACAATAATGTATTCAATGCATAAGAATGGGATGATTTGAATCCTATGTATAATTGTAAGTATTGAGTCTTGAAGATGTTATACTGGAAAGATTTTTATATGTTAAATGGACTAATGATGATGTAATGAATAATTGATACATACATGAATTGAAATGTTCAATAACTCCTTGGATTAGCAATGGGAAACTATTTCTGGAGTTGAATATGCCACACTAGAAGTATTGTATGCTCTATGGATGATTAATATTAGCGGTGACTTGAACACATAATGCTCAGTGATAATGATGTATTTGGTTATGTTTGATGGATAACCAGCGATCTTATTTTTAATTGTAAAAAGTGATGCACAAAAGTTTGTAACCAAACGACACGCTTGACGAAATTGAGGAAAGTTTTTTGTATGTGATGTTTTGTTTTTGTTTGTTTTAAAAATAAAAAAAATATTTTTTTTAAAAAAAAAGAAAGACGGAGCCCTACGGAAATGCTCAGATGATGAATAAGGTGGAAGGAAAGAGAAGAAGCAAAGAATGTCTCTCCCTCTCCCTCTGCCTTCCTTCCTTCCTTCCTTCCTCCCTCCCTCCCTCCCTTCTTTCCTCCTTCTCTCCCTCCCTCTTCCTCTTCCCCTTCTTCCTCCTCCTCTTCCTCCATGCCTCCCTCTTTTCCCAATTCTCCTTCTGCTCTTCTTCTTCCTCCTCCCCCACCTTCCCCCTCCTCCTCTTCCTCTTCTTCGCCTCCTCCTCCTTATTCCTCCTTTCTCTTTCTCTCCCGCTCTCATTTCTTTCTTTCTTTTTCTTTCTTTCTTTCACTAGTGCTCTTTCATGCCTTTTCTTTTCTTTCTTTCTCTCTCTCTCTTTTCTTCCCTTCCTGTCTTTACAGAGGCAGCAAAGTCCACTCCAACTCTATTATTCAATGTTTCTCAACCTTGGCAAGTTGGGGGGGGGGGGACTTCAACTCCCAGAATCTTTCCAGCCGGCGTAACTTAGATGTGTGGACTTCGCTTGCAGAATTCCCCAGCCACCACGAAGTCCACGCACGGGATCTTACAGAAGCCAAGGTTGAGGAACCTTGGTATAAACAATAAACGCTCCCAGCTAAGGAAACAACACAAAACCTGCTTTTTTCCAGGGCCCCTCTCAGCTTCTCTGCTTGAACATTTCCAAGCACAAAGAATCTTACCCCAAGGTGGTGCCCCCAAAACCCCAATCCCAGGTAGAATCACCCCAGAGCATATTCCCATTTGAAGATCTATCGTGTATTTGTGGAGATTCTCAGTCATCCTGGTCCCGGTTGTCCCAAAGATGCTTTTTCAGGAGGCAACTGGACTTCCTTGTTTTTCTTTGAAGACGTCTCGCTTCTCATCCGAGAAGCTTCTTCAGCTCTGACTGGATGGTGGGGAAGGGAAGGATTTTATATTCCTTGCAGACAGCTGGTCATTTGCATCCTTTGAGAGGGTTGTTGAGGCCACTTGGAGGTTTATCTCTGTCCTCAGGGTCACCTGAGTGGTGCAAATGGTTCCTGTAGCCTGCCATTTTTTTCCTCTGGCGATCCCTTCCTACTCCCACACCATTTCAAGGGTCTTCATCTCAAATTGGGTAGCTCAAAGACTGTAGAAATTCTCAGTCCACCAGGTCAGGGTTGTCCCAAAGCATCTTTGGCATTTAGTAATGCTGGCCACAGGACCACGGAGACGTCTTTGGACAGCGCTGGCTCTCTGGCTTTGAAACAGGGATGAGCACCGCTCATCGGGCGCGACTAGCACATATGTGTGAGGGAAACCTTTACCTTTGCCTTATACCTTCCTTGCACCATCCCTCCATCCCTCCTCGTTCCTCATTGGTTGGGGTACTACAAGGTTACATTCTCTCCCACCGCCTTCTACCTATTTCCTGCCACCTTCTCCAAACACATCAAGTCATTCATTGCGCGTGCATTTAAATGAGCAGATAATATATCCAAGGTGTCAGATAATATTCAATAGCTTATTGAGCATGCTCTGTTGCCATTTTTAAAAAAATGTTCTGGGGTATTTTATGGATTCATACAACAATCGGTTCTTTCTTGGTTTTCAACCAGTTTTAGTTTTCCTGTTTTTTTTCTCCCAGTTAATTTTAGTTTTGTCTTTCCCGTTTTTCAATCTGGTTTGCTCTGCCTTTAAGGTAGTTATTTCCTCTTGCAGCTACGGTTAATTCCTCTTACAATTAATTCCTCATCCGGTTTTAAATTTTGAAGAGCTTTCGTTGACTTCTATCACGCAGAAGAAGAGTCTGAAAAGTCAAAATGGGGGCCATCAATGTGCTATCAAGCCCCCCCTCAAGGTACACCTATTTGGGGGATGGTTTCGGAGCTTTTTGAGTCCCGAGCTGCAGTATCTTCATTTGCTTTGCCCTCCCCCATCTCTCTTGAGTCTCTACAACCCCCAAATTGTTTGGCATTGAGCTCTCTTTGGAGGGTGGCATGCATTTTATTCCCTTATCACCCCCCCCCCCAATCTCTTCCCACCCCCTCCCTGACTTCCCTTCCAATGTCCTCATCACCCATTTCCAGATTGCCGAGTTGAGTCTCACCACGAAATGAGAATTTGACAAAGCGGTGCCATTGGTGGCTGCCACGCCAAGGGTGGCTTGAAAAATTAAGCTTTTCCATCAAATAAAAGGGTTTGGGGTTTGTTTCCCCCCCCCTGCTCCCCCCATTGGACGCAAGGAGAGAGGGCCAAGGGCGGGTGGGTGGGAATTGATTGGCTTCCAGCGTTCCCAACAAAATAAAATCCTTCCAGCAATTACAGGCAGATAATGGGCTGAAATTAAACAGTCTGTCTTGCTTTCTAACAAGGTTAAAAGAAAAAGAAAAGAAGGGAGTGCATAATATTCAGAAGAGCATTAACTATTCAGGGTCTCTACCTGGGATATTAAAAGAGGCATTTATTGCACCGGCTGATGAAGCTGCTACCTTTTTTTGGGTGGGGGGAGGAAAGCAACGGTCGCCAGAAGACCAGAGAGGATAAGGAACAGGCAGCCAAGTGAATGGAAGACCTAAGATAAGACAAACAAAAGGGAGGCTAAATTAAATCTAGTGTGCAGATCCGCTCTCCAGCGGGCTCCCCGCCCCTCCCTGCCTCCATGCGTGCAACGCCTTTTGTTCTGTCAACTCCTCACCTCTTGCCTCCCCCTTCCGGGAGGGACCCAGGATTTATTCCACCAATAAAAGAGAATATTTGTAGCTGGGGGTTGAAATGAGCAGTTCCTGGGTTCTCTCTGAGCTGGGTGGTTTTCTTGCAGATGTTTCATGGCCCCACTAAGTAACGTTCTCAGTGCTGGAAGGCAGCGGGGTTTGCTGGGAGGAGGAGGAGGAGGAGGAGGAGAAGGGAGAGGAGAAGCTGTGGGGTCCTTGGTACTCTCTGAGCTTGGTGGGTTTCTTGCAGACGTTTCATGACCCAACTAAGGAACATCATCAGTGTTAGAAGGGAGGGGAGTTGGGAGGAGGAGGAGGAGAACTGCAATGTCCTTGGTGCTCTCTGGCTTGATGAGTTTCTTGCAGTTGTTTCATGACCCAACTAGGAAACATCATCAGTTTTAGAAGGGAGGGGAGTTGGGAGGAGGAGGAGGAGGAGGAGGAGGAGGAGGAGGAGGAGGAGGAGGAGGCGGAGGAGGAGGAGGAGGAAGACTGCGCGGTCCTTGATATTCTCTGAGCTGGGTGGTTTTCTTGCAGGCATTTCATGACCCAACTAGGTAACTTCATCAGTGCAAGAAAGGAGTGGAGTTTGGGGGTAGGAGGAGGAGGACGACAATGACAAGAACAGCAACTTTGGAGTCTTCCGTGTTCTCTGAACTTGGTAGTTTTCTTGTGGATGTTTATGGCCCAACTAGACAGCATCATCAGTGCAAGTGGTTTATTCCACCCCCAGAATCAGCCTGTTTGGCTCCTGATTTTTATTCTTCTGGTTTGAACACAAACGGTTCTTAAGTCCTTCGATCCTTGGACAAGCCTTGATCCTGTGCTTCTGTTTTCTGTGACACCCTCAGTTCTCCATTCCTTACACAGATAAACCCTCCACGTAAGACCACCTTTGAGCACAGCATTTCCACTGCTATGCGAGACTCTTAAGTGAGTTTTGCCCTATTTTAAAACTCTTTTTGACTCAGGTGTTTTGTTTTTTTTGTTTATACCGTATTTTTCATAGTATAAGATGCACCATGATTTTGAAGCGGTAAACTTAAAAAAAGTATTTGCACTCTGCAGGCCTCCCAAACCCTCTGCACACTTCATTTTTTTGCAAAACAAAATGGCATGCAGAGCTTTGGGAGGCTTGTAGAGTACTCCTGGGGGGCAAAAATGCCACCCCCAGCCCACAGGAGCACTTTGCAAGTCTCCCAAACCCTCTGAACATCGATTTTTGCAAAGGGTTTCGGTAGGCCAAAAATGCTGTATTCAGTGTATAAGACGCACCCAGATTTTCACCCTCTTTTTCGAGGGGGAAAAGTGCGTTTTATACTCTGAAAAATACAGTAGTTTTATTAGTTTATAAAGAACATACAAAGAGAATACAAAAGCAAATTGTCAAGTTGCAAAGCATCCCTGGCCTGCTCTCGAGTTGCCATAGGAAAGTGCGGGATGGAAAACCAACAAAACGGCACAGCAGCAAAATACAGACACACATTCCAGACTTATCTCTCTCAAGGCTGTATCCCAGGGTTACTTACAGCACCGGAGGGGAGTGATCTCTACAATGAAATTGCCCCATTGGCCAAATGTGTTTGATTACACACCCTGGGGGAGGGGGGGAAACAAGGTCATACTTGGGCTGTAAATTATGTGGGGTCAAGCTGGCTTCACTTGGGAAGGTGCTGACAGGAAGCTCCTAATAAATGACTGGATTTCTTTTGAAGCTTGGCTTGATACTCATGATTTAATTAGGGCATCCATTGGGTACCCTAACACAAATGTTAAGGAAAATAGGGAAGGAAACGGGGGAGTGAAAAATGGGGGAAAGAGAGGGAAAAGAAAAGAAAGGCATTGACTCCCGACTCCTTTGATGCAGTTGAATAAGGCATTAAGACCTACCCTCAACTTTTTAATTTTTCATAATAATAGAAACTAGCCATTTCTGCAACAACAAATCTATCTAATCAGTAGATTCCAAAATCAAAGTTTCATTTTTTCCCCACCTCTTTTTTGACACAGTTGTTAAGTGAATTGCTGAAGTTTGTAAGTTAGTCACATAGTTGTTAAGTGGATTCCCCACTGACTTTCTTGTCAAGAAGTTGTAAAAGGGCTCTTCCTCCCCTTCCTCCTCCTCCTCCTCCTCCTCCTCCTCCTCCTCCTCTTCTTCTTCTTCTTACTCCTCCTCCTCCTCCTCCTCCTTCTCCTCTTCTTCTTCCTCCTCCTCCCAACTCCCCTCCCTTCTAACACTGATGATGTTCCCTAGTTGGGTCATGAAACGCCTGCATGAAACCCGCCAAATCCAGAAAGCACCAAGAAGCTCACAGTTCATCCCTGAGCTACAAATGTTTTCTTCCAGTGATCCTAAGCCAAAGGTGGGTGGTGGGAACCTTTGGGACCCCCGAAGAATAAACAGAGACAGAGAGCTGAGTTGCAGGAACAAATTGAAGATGAAGAAAAAGCATCAAAAAAATAAGCACGTTCTGAGCTTTTGGGTTCTTATTGTTTTAAATAGATTGCTTCCCAGTTGCTATGGTTAAAAGTCCCCAAGAGGATTTAAACAGTATAGAAACAATAACACAAATAGGAATGCACAAAAAGGAGCCCCACGGGGAGCCATTGGATGGCCCAGAAAAGCTGAGTTTAAAACACGCCAGGGTTATGGATATGAAGTCTATTTTCAAGATAGGGAACACCAGGAATCCCATCATTCTGGGCCTTTCATTCCTGTCTGCTCAGGGCACAGGTTTGTCTCTGTCTCGAGTTAAATATTCGTTTTTTCTTATTTTCCATCCAAGTCTATCAAGTTTCTGGTAAAGTTGGACCTCAAGGGTCAAGTGGGCCTGCTGTTAACGTACCTGCCTCCCAACAGCGTTGCAGCAGCCCTCCCCTTGCTCCTCGAGTCGGTAGCCGAGCTGGCAGTTGAGTTCCCTAGACTTATGGTCTTGGGGGACTTCAATTTGCCTTCGCTCGGTGAACACTCTGATGGGGCGCAGGAGTTCATGGCTTCCATGACGGCCATGGGCTTGACCCAGGTAATTCGGGGCCCAACTCACTCAGCGGGTCACACGCTCGACCTCGTATTTCTCTCGGAGCAGTGGACTTGTGATCTTGGTCTGAGGGGTAATGAGATCATACCCCTGTCGTGGTCAGACCACTGCCTACTGAGGCTTGACTTCCGGAGGCCAAACCCCCACTGTAGGGAGGAGGAACCGACCAGGTGGTTCCGCCCCAGGTGACTTATGGAGCCTCTGAGGTTCCAGACAGAGCTTGGGGTTATTCCTGACGCTCTCGCCCACAGTCCGGTGGAGACTCTGGTTGCTGCCTGGCACTCGGCAGCATCGGAGACCCTTGACCGGATTGCGCCACTACGGCCCCTCCGAGGCGGCGGATCCCGGAGGCCCCCTTGGTTCACCGAGGAGCTCCGGGAGATGAAGCGCCGGAGGAGACGCCTAGAGCACCTATGGAGGTCCGATAAATCCGAATCGAACCGAGCAATCCTAACAACCAGCACCAAGGAGTACATCAGGGCACTTAGGGTAGCAAAAAGATCTCACATTGCCACCTTGGTTGCGTCCGCTGAGTCCCGCCCAGCCGCCCTGTTTAGGATAACCCGTTCCCTCCTAAATAGGAGGGAAGCGGGGGAACCCTTGCAGGGCAGAGCTGAGGATTATGCCCAATTCTTAGCGGACAAAATTGCTCGGTTTCGGTCGGACTTGGACTCCATCCCTGCAGTTCCAGCCGAGGCACAAGAGGATGAATTGGTAGACCACCTCTGGGTTGAGTTTCAGGATGTTGCCCCCGGGGATGTGGACAAGGCCATGAGAGCTGTGAGTGCCTCCACCTGTGTACTGGACCTGTGTCCCTCATGGCTGGTTGCTAACAGCAGTGAGGTGACACGAGGCTGGATCCAGGCGGTTGTTACCGCCTCTCTTCGGGAGGGGAACTTCCCCGCCGCACTGAAAGCAGCGGTGGTGAGACCCCTCCTGAAGAAGCCATCCTTGGATCCAGCTGTCCTTAACAACTACCGTCCAGTCTCCAACCTCCCTTTTGTTGGGAAGCTTGTCGAGAAGGTGGTGGCCTTCCAGCTTCAACGGTCCTTGGAGGAAGCAAGCTATCTCGACCCCTTCCAGTCAGGCTTCAGACCCGGTTACAGCACAGAAACCGCTTTGGTCGCATTGACCGATGATCTTTGGAGAGCCAGAGATGGAGGCCATGCCTCCATCCTGGTTCTCCTCGACCTCTCGGCGGCTTTCGATACCATCGACCATGGTATCCTTCTGCGACGACTGCGGGAGGTGGGGGTGGGAGGCACTGTGTTACGGTGGTTCTCCTCCTACCTCTCGGACAGGTCGCAGTCGGTGTTAGTGGGGGGGCAGAGATCGACCCCTAGGCCCCTAACATATGGGGTGCCACAGGGTTCGGTCTTATCCCCCCTACTATTTAACATCTACATGAAACCGCTGGGTGAGATCATTCGGAGGCACGGAATAAGATACCATCAATACGCGGACGATACTCAGTTGTATCTGTCCGCCCTGTGCCAACTCAATGAAGCGGTGGACGTGATGAACCAGGGTCTTGAGGCCGTTATGGACTGGATGAGGGCTAACAAGCTTGTACTCAACCCGGAGAAGACCGAGTGGCTGTTGTGTTTTCCTCCCAATAATTTGATCAGTGTTCCATCGCTCAGGCTGGGGGGTCAAATTTTATACCCCTCAGAGAGGGTTCGCAATTTGGGAGTCCTCCTGGATCCACAGCTGACTTTTGACCACCATCTGACGGCTGTGACCAGGGGGGCATTTGCCCAGGTTCGCCTGGTGCGCCAGTTGCGACCCTACCTGAACCGGGAGGCCCTCACAACAGTCACTCGGGCCCTTGTGACCTCTAGGCTGGAATACTGCAATGTGCTCTACATGGGGCTGCCCTTGAAGAGCATCCGGCGACTTCAGCTAGTCCAGAACGCAGCCGCGCGAGTGATTGTGGGCGCACCTCGGTTCACCCACATAACACCTATCCTCCGCGAGCTGCGCTGGCTACCTGTTGATCTCCGGGTGCGCTTCAAGGTGCTACTTGTCACTCATAAAGCCCTTCATGGTAGTGGGTCTGCGTACTTGAGAGACCGCCTCCTGCCAATTACCTCCCTGCGACCAATTAGATCACATAGATTAGGCCTCCTCCGAGTTCCATCTGCCAGTCAGTGCCGACTGGCAACCACACGGAGGAGAGGCTTCTCAGTAGCAGCTCCGACCCTTTGGAACGATCTCCCCGTGGAGATTCATACCCTCACCACCGTCCAGGCCTTCCGCACAGCCCTTAAGACCTGGCTAGCCCGTCAGGCCTGGGGACAAAGATAACTGTCCCCACCCGAATGATGAATGAATGTTGCTTACTATTTTACTTCTATGTATTGTTTGTGTCTACTGTCTGTATACCCCCCCCCTCATTTTTTTATGTAAGCCGCCCTGAGTCCCCTCAGGGAAAAGGGCGGCCTATAAGTATTAATAAATACTAATAAATACTAAATACTATTAAGATTGTCCTGAATTTTATTTATGGCCTTCTAAGGCTGTTCATCAACTTTGACACCTTGAAGATGGGTGGACTTCAACTCCCAGAATTCCCCAGCCAGCTAGCATGTCTGGCTGGGGAATTCTGGGAGTTGAAGTCCACCCAACTTCAAAGTGCCAAGGTTGAAAAACACTGCTGTGGTTTCTGAATTTTGTACTTGAAATTGGGAGGGGGGGACCAAAGAAATGTTGACTTTGGGATTGAATGATTTGCAATTTTATTCAGTTTTAAAAAATGGTTCATGTTTTTACTGACCATGCAAAGTAAAAAAAAATAAAAAATTGAGGCTGTAATGTTATGATGCCCCTTTTACCACAGCTGGAAAAAACCCAAAACTTAATGTGGTTTTGTTGCTTTTCTTCCTACCTATTTCTCTTTTCCACTATTTTCATTTGTATTTGATACTCGGATAAGCTTAATAAAATGAGAACAAAAAAAGAGAGAGAAGCATTAGCTGGCCCAATCAATTTAATAAGCTTTCCTCGACATTTTAAAACCAAATAATTAATAAGCCTCTTGAAGAATGGGACTAATTCTTCTGGCAGCCCCTTTGACGTCTGTCTACTGTGATGAGGACCAATAATTTTAACACCAAAGAGAAGAATTCCCCAGATCAAACAGGTGAAGATTTAATGAACTGAAATTATTATAAGGGGAGATTAAACTCGGCTGATGAGCCTTCTTAACAAATTTAAGCTTCATTTAAGCTGTAGAACTTTCAAATTATTGATTCTTGATTTGTCATTCTGGTGATGGTCCTCCCACTCACGTACCTAGGGACGTGATCTTTGCTCTCCTCCGAACACGGAGCACTTTTTAAAAATTTCTTTCTCAAAGGTATTTATAAATCTTTCTCATAGATTTGGAGCCCTAGTGGACAACTATTTAAATAGGAGCCAGCCGTGTGCAGCAGCTGCCAAAAGAAACCAACACAGTTCTAGGCTGCATCAACAGAGGGAGAGAATCAAGTTGTAACACCACTTTATAAGTGCTAATACCACTTTATAAGGCTTTGGTAAGGCCACACTTAGAATGCTGCATTCAGTTGGGATTCTAGAAAGAGGGCAGAGAAGAGCAACAAAGAGGATTATCGGACTGGAGGCTGAAACATATGAAGAACGGTTGCAGGAACTCGGCATGTCTAGTCTGATGAAAAGAAGGACCAGGGGAGACATGATAGCAGCCTTCCAGTATCTCAGGGGCTGCCACAAAGAAGAGGGAGTCAAGCTATTCTCCAAGGCTCCTGAAGGCAGGACAAGAAATAATTGATGGAAACTAATTGAAAGAAGCAAAATAAAAGGAAGGAAGATATTCCTAACAATGAGAACAATTAACCAGCGACCAACTTGCCTCCAGACGTTGTGGGTGCACCATCACTGGAGGTTTTTAAGAAGAGATGGGATATCCATTTGTCTGAAATGATAGAGGGTTTCCTGCCTAAGCAGGGGGTTGGACTAGAAGACCTCCAAGGTCCCTTCCAACTCTGCTATTCTATTCTATAAAAGTTGTGCAAAGGGCCTCCTCGCTACAACGACCAAAATTTATACCCCAAGCTTCAGCCAGACCACGAGGAGTGGATTCCTTCAGGATTCAAGGTAGATCACATCTCTTTAAAAGATCTGCTGCAATTTTCCTTTTTTATTGGGCAAGTGCTAGAAAAAACTTTGCTTTTATTTCTTCTTGCATCTACTTTAACCCACTGGCCCCTGCACCCTTGCCAAGTCCACTTGTTTACCTTTGCTTACTAACATTTAATTATTAATTATTAATGGTGTAAGGTTGTAAAAGTCTAAATCCAGACATTAAAGGTCCAATTAAGTTGATTTGTTGCCAAAATCCTTTGCAGGGGAACCTTCTCTGCTCATGGTTAGAATGAGATAAGGGTCAACGCAGTGGTGGGATTCAGCCAGTTCGGGCCAGTTCAGCCGAAACAATTGTTAAATGGTTGGCTGGCCCCACCCCTTCCTGCCCCGCCCCTTCCAGGAGTCCCCACGCAGCCCGTTTTGGCTCCCAGGTAAGTGCAGGGAGCCTACGAGGCCCAAAACAGGATGCAGGGTGGTGGTGTAGTGCCCCCCCGGGCCCATTTTTGCTCCCATTTTGCTCCCAAAGACCCATTAGATCGCACAGGGTCGGCCTCCTCCGGGTTCCATCTACTGGCCAATGCCATCTGGCTACGACCCGGGGGAGGACCTTCTCTGTGGCGGTTCCGGCCCTTTGGAACGAACTCCCCGCGGAGATTCAGACCCTCACCTCTCTCCCTGCTTTCCGAAAAGACGTTAAAACCTGGCTGTGCCAGCAGGCCTGGGGCTGATGAGCTCCCTTCCCCTCTCGACAGGTGTGGTTGTTGGCTATCTTAAATGCTTGTCTTGTATTTGTGGGTTCCCTTTCCCGCTTGAGTTGTTCGCCGCCCTGAGTCCCTTTTGGGAATAGGGCAGCATATAAATAAAACAAACCTCAAACCTCAAACCTCCCAGGAGGCTGCAGAGAGGCCAGCTAGGCCCAAAATGGGGGGTGGGGTGGGCTACGGCGCCCTCATACTGCCTGGCCATGCCCACCATGGCCACACCCACCCAGTCAGACATTAGGGCAGAGAGCCGGTTGTTAAATTATTTGAATCCCACCACTGGGTCAATCAATGGCAATCAAAGGGAGCTGACTGTAGTCCACTTGTGACTATGTAGGGATGCTAGACTGCTTCTTCTTTTGACTCCGCCCCCAAATTCTGCCCCTCCTTCTCCTACAGGACCCCAGCAGAAAAGGCTCTTCTCCTTGACCACCAAAGTTGGGATTCCTTGGCCAATGCGGTCTGCCACAAGCCCATTCTGCCAGAGCGAGTAGGTTGGGCCAATCCCATTGGGGTGAGGTGGTTTTTCAGGTCACCTGTCCCCATGCCTTGGGGGGCTTTAAGGGTAAGGCCTAACACCTTGATTTGGTCCCAGAAGTAGACTGGAAACCAATGCAGCTCACACAACAGTCCCCTCAAGGGGCTTCCAGAACTGCTCAGGCAACTGCCTTCTGCAGCCACTGCAGCTTCCAAGTCCTCTTCAAGGGCAGCCCCATGCAGAGTGCATTGCAGTAGTCTAAACAAGAGAGGAGCAGGGCATGAATGGCTGGGCTTCATGATCCAGATAAGGGAGCAACTGATCTCAACACCAAGTTGTGCGAAGGGTCTCCTAGCTCCAACGGCCAAAATTTATACCCCAAGCTTCCCCCAGACCACGAGGGCTGGGAACCTTCAAGATTCAAGATAGGTCATGCCTCTTTAAACGGTCTGCAGCAATATTCCTTTTTATTGGGCAGGCGGTAGAAAAAACTTGGCTTTTCTTTGTTCTTGCATCTAGTTTAACCCACCTGGCCCCCTGAAGCCTTGCCAAGTCCACTTGTTTACGTTTCTGAGCAGGGAAGATATTTTTAACAGAATGCGCCTCTCTCTCTCTCTCTTAATTGCATCTGTTCAATTTGAACAAATTTTATCCTTCAGTTGGTCGAGTTGAACCACAGAGGCCTCGGCTCCGTCTATCAAATTATTTCTGCTTCCCTTTCTAAATTCGCCGCTCCCCTCGTGCGTGGAGCACATGAACAGCGAGGGCCGAGAACTTCGCCATCTGTGGATTTTTTCTGATTTTTTTTCACCCAAAAGGCTTTCACAAAACCCACGGCCTTCACCCCCACTGGATCATCCCGTACGTACAGTCTGTCTTCATCAGAAGTCCACAATTCAGAATGTTCACTTCCAGTTTCCACCGAATTCGGTTTCAACCCCTAAACGTGTCATTTTTCCATTTGTCAAACTTTTGGAGACCCTAATTCACCTCATGCCACTCTATAAACCCTTAATAAGACCACACCGGGAATCCTATATCCAGTTTTGGTCCCCACACTATAAAAAAAGAGGTTGAGACTCTAGAAAAAGTGCAGAGAAGAGCAGCCAGGATGATGAGGGGACTGGAGGCTCAAACGTATGTTGAATGGTTGCAGGAACTGGGCATGGCTAGTCTAGTGAAGGAAAGGACCAGGGGGGACAGGAGAGAAGCCTTCCAGTATTTGAGGGGCCGCCCCAGAGAGGAGTTGGGGGTCAAGCTATTCTCCAAAGCACCCAAAGTCCAGAGAAGGAAGAATGGATGGAAACTGACCAAGGAGAGATTCAACCTGGAAATAAGGAGAAATTTTCTGACAGTGAGAACAATCAACCCATGGAACAGAAGTTGCCTTCGAAAGTTGTGGGAGTTTCATCCCTGGAAGCTTTCAAGAAGAGACTGGACTGACATTGGTCAGAAATGGTGTAGGGTCTCCTGCTTGGGCAAGGGTTGGACTAGATGACCTACAAGGTCCCTTCCAACTCTGTTATTATGTTACCATGATATCCGTCCATGGGACCACCAACTCCAAAGCCAATAGCAGTAGACTTATATACCGCTTCATAGGCCTTTCAGGCCTCTCTAAGCGGTTTACAGAGAGTCAGCATATTGCCCCCAACAATCTGGGTCCTCATTTTACCCACCTCGGAAGGATGGAAGGCTGAGTCAACCCTGAGCCAGGATGTTTCATTTCAACAACAATAAAAATTAATTCAAAATCTCAACACAAAGGCTCTTTTTAAGGATGTTGAGGATTACACTTTTCTGTTACAGGACAGCTGAAGGTTGTTAAGCTTTGGAGCTTGAAAGCTTTGGAGTCACCAAATTCCCCAACCAGGAAGCTTCAAGATGTATGAACTTTATGCTGGTTGGGATATTCTGGGAGCTGAAGTCCGTCCATCTTCCAATGACCAAGGCAGAGAAACGCTGGTCCAGAGAGATCTACAGTCAAGCCACTGAGGTCAACCAGGAGATATCTTTCATCTAAGAAGGGCTAAGACCAAAACCCTAGGGCTCCCCAGGGATGATGTCTTCCTCAAATTAATGGAGGAAAAGCTAAGAACATCAACTCAGATTAGCAGATTGAACAGAAAGTGTTTAATCTTGCTCACCAGTCTTCATCCACTCATATTCTTCCATCACCTTATGCTTCTCTGTCCCAGTGCTTAGGTAAACAAGGTGGCCGGCCTTTTCTTCTTCCTCCTCCTCCTCCTCTCGACAAACCCCACTTCCTTCCAGCCCTGATGGTGTTACCTAGTTGGGCCATGAGACGTCTGCAAGAAAATCACAAAGCTCAGAGAGCACCAAGAAAAACCTCCTCCTCCATGCCTCCTCCTCCTCTTCCTCTTCTTCCTCTTCCACTTCCTCCTCCTTCCTCCTCCTCCTCCCCTTCCTCCTCCTCCTCCTCCTCCTCCACAGAGAAGGCCAAATCAATGCCTAGTTTATTGGGCATCTATTCTAAGCTATTAACTAACAGGTAAAAGTTCCCCTTGCACATCTGTGCTAGTCGTTCCAGACTCAAGGGGGCGGTGCTCATCTCCGTTTCAACGCCGAAGAGCCAGCGATGTCTGAAGACGGTCTCCGTGGTCATGTGGCCGGCATGACTCAATGCCGAAGGCGCACGGAACGCTGTTCCCTTCCCACCAAAGGTGGTGCCTATTTTTCTACTTGCATTTTTCACATGCTTTCGAACTGCTCGGTTGGCAGAAGCTGGGACAAGTCACGGGAGCTTCCTCCGTTACGCGGCGCTAGGGATTCGAACCGCCAAACTGCCGACCTTTCTGATCGACAATCTCAGTATCTTAGCCACTGAGCCACCGTGTCCCTCTAAACTATTAACTAGCACTCCTCTAATGAAGGAAGTAATTAACCAGAAACTATGCTGATACTTTCTGGAAATACTTATTTGTAAACTCAAAATTCTCATTATTCAAACTTCTAAAAAGTGCAGGGAGGGGGGGAACCCTGTTCCATTTCAGTTCATTTGCTCGATCTCTCGTTAAAGCCCAAAACAATCTCAACGGGAGATTTAATATTTTGGCATATGCTTTCACATAGGTGCGCAAGACATATATATTTTTTTAAAAAAATCCCAAATCCATAAATCAAGGTAAACATCTTTGTTTATTGGTTTGCTTCATTTACTAAAGCTGATAAGGGCCGCAGTGGGACAGGAATTGAATGGCTTATAACTTTAAGATCCAGTCTATAGATTAAAAATCAGAGAGCAAATTAAAATATAGCACACAGGGTAAGCTGACATCAGTGAAGACAAGAATTGCTTCTCCAGTCATATTACCCTCCAGACTGCCCTGGGGAACAGCTGGTCCTTGAGTTATGTACAGGAGGTCCTTGACTACAATTGAGCCAAAAATTTCTGTTGTTAAATGAGACGTTTGTTAAGTGGGTTTTTTGCCACAGTTCTTAAGTGGATGAGAGCAATTGTTCATTATTAGTAACCCTGTTGTTTAAGGGAATCTGGCTTCCCCCTTGAGCTCACTTGCCAGACGGTCGCAAAGGGGGAATCACGTCATAAGTCACTTTTTCCAGGACTAGAACTCACTGTCTCCTGGTGATTGGCCCAAAGTCACCCACCTGGCTTTGATGCCTAAGGCTGGACTAGAACTCACCATCTCCTTGTTTCTAGGCCAGCACCTAAACCACTACCCCAAGCTGCCTCCCACTATTCTTTGACCATGGCTGACACAGTCGCCTGGTGCCATGGTAGAGGGAGGTGGGGAATAAGGATGGACCCCATCTCTCCCTCTCTCTCCCTTCTGGGGGAACCAAGCATTTAAGTCCCTTCAGCCGAATTCTCCATCACCCTGGCAGGTCGTGAGCAAAGTCATCTTAGTCTGTAGAGATTCTCCGTCATCCAAGGTGCTTTTTTCAGGAGGCAACTGGGCTTCCTTGCTTTTTCTTTGAAGATATTTCACTTCCCATCCGAGAAGCTTCCTCCGCTCTGACTGGATGGTGGGGAAGAGAAGGATTTTATATTCCTTGCAGAACAGCTGGTCCTTTGCATCCTTTGAGAGGGTCCTTGAGGCCCCTTGGAGGTTTATCCGTGTCCTCAGGGTCACCTGAGTGGTGCAAATGGTTCCTGTAGTCTGCAATTTTTTTCCTCTGGAAATCCCTTCCTACTCCCACACCATTCCTCTCTTTGGGTCTTCATCCCAAATTGTGTAGCTAAAAGTCTGTAGAGATTCTCAGTCCTCCAGGTCATGGTTATCCCAAAGGTTGTTTTTCAAGAGGCAACTGGACTTCCTTGGTTTTTCTTGGAAGATATTTCACTTCTCATCCAAGAAGCTTCTTCAGCTCTGACTGGATGGTGGGGAAGAGAAGGATTTTATACTCCTTGCAGACAGCTGGTCATTTGAATAAGTGAAACGCCTTAAAAAAAACACCAAGAAAGTCCAGTTGCCTCCTGAAAAACACTGTTATTTTATTTTAGTAAAATAAAATGAAATATGTTAATCATGGTAATGGTATGTAGCTAATTAATATGTGCTTGAACTATGCTAATATTATTAAGTGTGCAAATTATTAACTAAAATGTTGATTATAATCAGTGCTGAATTTGAAGATAAATGTTTCTTATAGAAAATAGATGGAAATGAAATGATAAATTTAGTTTATTCCTAAAGAGATAAAAATGAAATGCTTTATGAATATTTAAAAAAAAAATTAAGTTGGGAAAATATGGGAAGAAAACAATACAGCTAAAATGGGAAATGGAAATATAATGTCAAATGAATTCTGCATATGTGAAAATGTTAAAGGGGGGAAACCAGACAGCACTCTGTTTACAATTTTTTTTTGCCATAAAACCCTTTTTATTTTCCATTTTCATAACATATGAACAAATTTTTTAAGTACGCAACAAAAAATAAAAAAAAAACTTGGTTTATTAAAAAAGCACCTTTGTTTAAAAGCAATCCAAATAGCATCCAAAATTAAATCAGAGTCCGAGGCAAAGTATTGCTCAGAGTTCCAATCTATTAAGAGAGACATCTTGGCACATCTGGGGAAACCCGAATCTGAAAGCTTCCCGGTTTTTCCAGTTGAAAGTTCAAGATCTTGCCCCCACACCCACAATCCCATCCCATGGTCCAAACTCCCACTGCCACGTTGGCAGCTTCCACCCATCCAGTTCCGGACAAGTGCGGAGGTGCAGAGACAAAGGATAATGACCTTGGCTTTCTAGATAGAATGTTGTTATGGCTACGTAGCATCTAACTCTGTACAATCCCCCCTCCCATTTTCCCACCATAGAAAAAGGGATAGTAGAATATTAGAAAGTGTGGCAGCCCAAAGACCCAAAAGAAATATGGTTGCAGGGCTGACACTTAGGTGCACCCTGATGTCCTGGGTTTTAGATCAGCTGTGGCTGGGTGCCAAGCCGTTAAGTGGGAAGTCCAGCTTTCAAAGTGCGGGGTGTGGGTGTGTCTTATAACACTCACACCTTCCCGGCCATCGGGTGATCAGAACGGCTCTTGCTTATCGTCCCTTAATGAGGAAATGTTGGGCTGTGCCCTCTGTGCCAGGCCTCAGCAGAAGAGAGCCGGAGTCACATGGAGGTCCCACCTTCTCCTCCTGCAGGGAAGGTCGCTCCCTGGGAGTCGCTTCTCTGCAGCTGGGTCCTGCTGCATTGGGTGACGGGCTCACAAGCAAACAAGCCAGGGCGGCACTTGCAGTGGTGGGATTCAAATAATTTAACAACCGGTTCTCTGCCTGAATGACCGGCTGGGTGGACGTGGCCATGGTGGGTGTGGCCAGGGGGAGTGACAGGCAGCACTCGGCCTCCTGCATTTCCTGGTAGCAAAAATGGGCTGCATTGGGGGGGGCGCTGCCCCCCCCCTGTGTGCCCTGTTTTTGGCCCAGTAGGCCTCCCGGAAGCCAAAGCGGGTCATGGAGGGGTGCACCACTCCCCCTATGCCCTGTCTTGGACCTAGTAGGCCTCCCTGCATTTACCTGGGAGCCAAAACAGGGTGCGTGGGGACTCCTGGAAGGGGCGGGGCAGGAAGGGGCAAGGCCAGCCAGCAATTTAACAATCGGTTCGTCCGAACCGGCCCTAACTGGCTGAATCCCACCACTGGGCACCTGGATGAAGGGGAGCCCCGTGTCAACCCTGAAGCTGACCTGACCGAGGCCATTTTGAGGCTTCAGTGCTGCCCAACTGGAGCTGAGGGATGGGGAGGACGGAACAGAGATAGCTGGAGTTTTGTAGCCAAAACAAAATACTTTCTCTTGAGAACCAAGGGCATTCTTACACTTGGTAAGAGAGAGGAAGAGTGATATTACCACAACAGCAACCTGACTGGACCATGTGACTGATTGTTTGGGGAAGGGGGAAAACTTTTAATGGGGCTAAAACCGTGGGAACCTTCAGAGTCGGTTTTCACCAGGACTGTGCCAATACGATATGCCCACTATGAGGAATTCACTTCCCTTGCGGTTCTGCTTGCTGTGGGCATATTACCTGGGACCCTGACAGCCTGTAGGAGAAGGCAGAAGCTGGGGTTGGGGTTAAAAGAGGCAGGAGCCAAGAATCCCTACGTAGACACAAGTAGACTCCATCCAACCCCCTCTTGAATTCCTTGGGCCCTTAGCTAATTCCAAGCGGTTGGGAAGATTCCCATGCCTAGGTTATACTACAGGTAGTCCTCGCCTTAACGACCATAATTGAGCCAAGCATTTCCATCTCTAAGTGGGACAGTTGTCAAGTGAGTTTTGTCCCACTTTATGACCTTTCTTGCCACAGTGTTTAAGGAAATCAGTGCAGCCGTTAAGTTAGTCACACGGTTGTTAAGTGAATCCAGCTTCCCGCATGGACTTTGCTTGCCAAAAGGGCATCACGTGACCCTGGGAAACAGCCACCGTCTCAAATACAAAGCAGTTGCCAAGAGTCTGACCTTTGGTCATGTGGCCATGTGGATGCTGGAATGGTTTGTAAGCGTGAAAAGTGGTCATAAGTCACTTTTTTCAGTGCCGCTATAATTCTTCCAGCCCAACCCTCTGGCCAAGGGAGAGGCCCTTCTATCATCCTGGTCAAATGGAGGTCCAGCCTACGCTTGAAAACCTCCAGTGATGGAGCATCCACAATTCCAGGAGGCCAACTGTTTTCCATTGATTAATCTGCACGTCCATCCGTCCATCCATCCATCCATCCATCCATCTTCTATCTCATCTGTCTCTTCTATCATATGCATCCTATCTATCTGCCTCATAGAATCCTCAGGCTGCAAAGGACCTCGGAGGTCATCTAGCCCAACCTCCTCCTCAAGGCAGGCGTCCTTCACACTATCCTGGACAAATGGTTGTCCAATCTCTTCTTGATAACCTCCAACCCCTTTGGGAGGCTGTTCCATGGACTGATGGTTCTCACGGTCAGGAAAGTTCCGGGTTTTTCTCTGAAGTTCTCTTGGAATCCATTCTTCATGTTTCTCTCTCCCCTCTCCAAAGGACAACCAATCTTTCAAGAAATAGCAAGATGAAGAGACTTTCTTTCTTTCTCTCTCTCTTCCTCCCTCCTCTCTCCCTTCTCTTTCTTCCTCCCTCTCCCCTTCCTCCCTCCTTCCTTCTCTTCATTTTCCTCCTTTCTTTCTTTCTTTCTTTTCTTTCTTTCTTTTCTCTCTCTTCCTCCCTTCCTTCTTCCTTTTCTTCCTTCTCTTCTTTCTTTCATTCTCTATCTTCCCCTCTCCTTCCTTCTCTTCCTTTTCTGTCTATCTCTTTCTTTCTGTCTCTCTCTTTCTTCCTTCCCTCCCTCCTTCCTTCTCTTCTCTTTCTTTCTTTCTTTCTCTTTCTCCCTCCATCCTTCCTTCTCTTTCCTTCTCTTTCTTTCTTTCATTCATTCTTTCTTTCATTCATTCTTTCTTTTGTTCTTTCTCCTTCCTCCTCCTTCTCTATCTTCCTTCCTCCTTTTCTCCCTCCCTCTTTTCCCCTTCCTTCCTTTTTCCTCCTCCCTCCCTCCCTCCCTGCCTGCCTGCCTGCCTTCATTCATGCCCCTTATTTCATATTCATTTTATTTCAAACACATCCAAACAGTCCCCATTTAGGCGGAGGACTTTAGAGGTGCCACAGATGCGTTTCCTCTGCAGGCATTTCGCTAAGCGAGGGCCATGTCCACTGCATCCAAAAGAGGCACTTAAAAATACGACCGCACATACACACACACACACAAGCCTTTTAAATTGATTTTCTTTGCGATTATTGATACCATTTGCATAATGATGTCATTATGTAAATGTTGTGGATTGACACAAATGGTGTCATTTGTGTAATGACATTTGTATGCAAATGAAGTCCACCAATGCGAAGAGCATATTTTCATATGGAACTGACTTCCGGAGGGGAATGGACACCCTGCTCCCTGGAGGGCCCTTGAAATCAAGACTATGAACCCCTTTGGCATCCCTCTTCCCCATTTTGCAAGCAATTTGCTATAAAATTCGTGTATTTTTTTAAAAGAAGGATAGAACAATGGATAAAAAACATTGGCAAAAAAAATCGGAAAGCAAAATAGAAGCTGGGTGGACACGACCTTGTGGATGGCCCCCACTCTGTCAAGGACCTTGGAGTCCTCATCTCAAATGATCTAAATGCCAGAGCTCACGGTAACAGCATTGCCAAAGAGGCATTTAAGAGTTGTTAACCTAATCTTGCATAGCTTCTTCTCCAGCAATATTGAACTGCAAACCAGGGCATACAAAACCTTTGCCAGACCAATTCTCAAATACAGTTTGTCTGCCTGGAATCCACACTGCATATCGGACATTAATACAATCGAGCGAGTCCAGAGATATTTCACGAGAAGAGTCCTCCTCCGCTCCTCTGCTCACAACAGAATCCCTTTTGCCACCAGGCTCAAAATTTTGGGCTTAGACAACTTAGAACTTCGCCGTCTTCGATCCGACCTGAGCGAAAATTGTCCGCTACGATGTCCTACCTGTCAATGACTACTTCAGCTTCAACCACAATAATACTCGGGCAAACAATAGATACAAACTTAAGGAAAACCGCTCCAAACTTGATTGCAGAAAATAGGACTTCAGCAACAGAATGGTCAATGCCTGGAATGCTCCACCTGACTCTGTGGTTTCTTCCGCAAACCCCCAAAACTGTCGACCTCACCCCATTCTTCAGAGGTCTGGAAGGGGCCTGCATAAGTGCACCAGAGTGCCTACCATCCCTGTCCTAATGTTCCTTTTTATTTATATCCATTTCATGTATCCAAAATCATGTTTATATACATACATACATACGTACATTGCCCGGTCCTCTTCTGGGTTTCTAGCGCGTATGCGTGTGCACCGATTAGTTGGCCTTTGTGCGGGGGCACTGCCAGAAACTGAGCTGCTCTACCATTTCCCGGCGTGAGAATGGGTGCCAGCCAGCTGATCGTCACACGAGCATGCAGTGCTCCAGTAACCAGAACACTAACTGGCCACTGCACATGCGCGCACCAGAAGCCGGAAGTTCATTTTCTGGCATGTCCCCTTGGCAGCTCCTCTTCCGGGTTTGTCGAAATGTTTCACCACCACCGCCTCGCGGAAAATAAAGGGCTGAAAAACCAGTGAGGCCCATTCTCTCCACTCTCTGACCCACTTTTAGATGACCCAATAAGACTTTCCTCCGTGTTGATCCATCCCTCTTCCAGAAGGCCGCTTTATACCCGGGTGTTTGTGGGTGAATTCCCTTCAATGTACCATGTGACACTGGTGCAAAGCAAATGAAGAGGCCACAATAGTCCTTGACTTAAGACCACAATCCTTTGCTGAGTGAGACAGTTGTGAAGTGAGCCTTGCCCCATGTTGCGACCTTTCTTGCCGTGGTCGTTAAGTGAATCGCTGCTGTTTTTAAGCTGGAAACATGGTTGTAAAGTGAATCTGTCTTCCCTCTTTGCTTTTCAGAAGGTCGCAAAAGGGGGGGGGGTCATGTGACCCAGGGACACAGCAACCGTCATAAATGTGAGTCAGTTTGCAAGTACCTGAGTTTTGGTCACGTGACCATGGGGATGCAGGAAGAGTCGTAAGTGTGAAAAAGGCCGGAGGTCATTGTTTTCAGGGCTGCTGTGACTTGGAACAGTCATTAAACGAATAGTTAGAAGTCAAGGATTACACGGCATTGGTACAAAACAAATGAAGGCAGCAAAACTAGAACAGATAAGGAGTTGGGAGGGATCTTGTAGGTCATTCTAGTCCAACCCCCTGGCCAAGCAGGAGACCCTCTATACCATTTGTTCTGACCCAGCTCCCAAAACACGACGAACCCTCTGAAGTGAACTCTAAGATTCCTTTATGAGGAGTGGCAGAAAGTCTCTCTCTCACCACGGGCTAAGAAGACCGGCCAGCAGGCGGATGAATACTTCTCTGCCGCATCTATTCATCTAGTCATCTCCTTCCCCCCTCCCTGCCTTTGATCCCCAGAGCTAGCGAGGTGGCTCTTCTGTCCTGAGGACCGGCCCATAGATTTCCACTGCTCTCCTCTCCTCCGCCTTCTGCACAGACCTGGGGGCTGTTGACTCTCCATCGGAGGGCTGATTGACAGCCCAGACGCCGCCTCTGTCTCTCTCTCTCTCTGCCAGCTCCATTCCTCCTCCTCCTTCTCCTCCTCCTCCTCCTCCTCCCCCCCTCCTCCTCCTCCTCTGATTCGGCTGCTGGAGGGTCTGTTGGCCGACAGGCCCCAACACCATTTCTGTCCGATGGCAGTCCCGCCTCTTAATGTCCATGGAGATTCTCAGTCATCCAGGTCATATTGTCTCCAAAGTGCTTTTTTCAAGAGGCAACTCTTCAAAAAGCACCTTTGGGAAGTCCAGTCTCTCCTTGAAAGTTTCCAGGGATGGGGCACCCACACCAGGGGTGAAATTCAGCAGGTTCTGACAGGTTCTGGAGAACTGGTAGTGGAAAATTTGAGTAGTTCAGAGAACTGGCAAATACCACCTCTGGCTGGCCTCGCCCCCTTCTATTCTCTGCCTCCAGAGTCCCAGCTCATCGGGAGGGACTGGGGGCTTTCCAATATTTTCCTCTGCCACGCCCACCAAGACATGCCCACCAAACCACACCACGCCCACCAAGCCACGCCTACAGAACCGGTAGTAAAAAAAATTGAATTTCCCCACTGACCCACACCTATATCAAACGTGCATGAAGGAACGGGGCCAGAGTGTCAGCTGAGTTGGACCGATTGTAACTTTTAAGCCAAGAAGATGGAGAAAATAAATCTGAGAGCTTTTTCTTTTTTAAAGACGCCTTCACAGCCTGCCAGGAAATAGCATCTCCTTCCGATTCAAAATGAAAGCAAGCTAAGCCCCTTCCTCAGGAGGCCGACGATTATCACCGCTGAAGATCGGAAGGGAAGAAAATTTCAGGAGGCCGAGGATTGCGGGAGAGGGAAGAGCGAGAGAGGCGGATGGTTTGGGCAGCTGTACAAAAAGGCAGGAGAGATTTCCTTGCCTCCTCCTCCTCTCCTCCTCCTCCTCCTCCGGCAGAAGATTGCAGGCAGGAAAGCCACGTGGGACGCATCTCTTAAAAATAATGAGGCTTAATGATCTGCAGGAAGTTGAGGAGACCATAGGAGAGCAACGCAATGGGGCTGCAGAAGATGCAGCTGCTGGAAGCCTTTTGACCCCCTCCCCACCTTCAGCCTAAGGGAGTAAGACGGGGACAAGTCTATCTGTGTGCTTACTAAAGGATGACAGCAACTCGCTGGAACATAATTGTCAGCGGACAGTGAACAGAACAACAGAGCTGGAAAGGATGTTGGAGGCCTTCTAGTCCAACCCTCTGCTCAAGCAGGAGACCCTGGACTACTACAGACAAATGGGTGTCCAATCTCTTCTTAAAAGCCTCCATTGATGGAGCACCCACACCTTCTGGTGGCAAGTCGTTCCACCGATTAATTGTTCTCGCTGTCAGGAAATTTCTCCTTACTTTTAGGGGCTTCTCTCCTTGATTAATTTCCATCCATTGTTTCCTGTCCCGCCTTCTGGTGCTTTGGGGAATAGGTTGACCCCCCCGCCCCGCTCTTCTTTGTGGCAGCTGCTCAAATCCTGGAGGACTGCTATCATGTCACCCCCTAGTCCCTTTTTTCATTGAGCTAAATACACCCAATTCTTGCAACCGTTCTTGTTTTATATTTTAGCCCCCCTAATCGTCTTTGTTGCTTTTCTCTGCGCTCTTTCCAGAGTCTCAACATTTTTTACATATCGCGGTGACCAAAACTGGGTGTGGGATTCCAAGCGTGGTCTTATCAGGGGCTTATAAAGGGGCCCTTCACGTGACCTTGATTCCATCCTTCTCTTCTCCTTGCCTAAGGATATGGCTGGCATTGGCTGGCCTCAAACAAGAGAAGAAGGTTGCGCCTGGTTCTGTATTGAGATGTGTGTGTGGAAGGCCTTGGGGGAGAGGGGAAGAGATGCTGCCTAGGAACCAATCGGAGAACAGAGGGAGGAGCCCTCGGAGGGAGGAAGGAGCTGTTCTCGTGGCTCAGGGGATTCATAGCAAGAGGGGGAGATTTCTACTTTCAGACTTGCAAGGTTCACTTATTGTAGCCTTACAATAAGAGTAGAGTCCCTTTATCTAGCCCTGGTTCCTGTTTAGTGGGTTGGGCAATGGTGACATTCAAATTCCTTTCCTACCAGTCTTGTGGGCGTGGCTCGGTGGGCGTGGCTCGGTGGGCGTGGCAGGGGAAGGATGCTGCAAAATCCCCATTCCCTCCCCACTCTGGGGCCGGCCAGAGGTGGCATTGGCAGGTCCGCCGAACTACTCAGCATTTGAGTAGATGCTGCTGGGTCTCCAGGGCCTGTCAGAACCGGCTGGATTTCACCCCTGGGATGGGGGTTCTCTGCAAAGGACGACATAGAAGCTCACGGAAGAAAAAAGACCTTAACTCGTGCCATGCTGCCGGCGTAGGGATGCCCCGCCTCCCACCGGCCAGCTAGTCTTCGGGTCTCTCTCTGCAGCGCATGCGCTCATGCCTGCACATGTGTGCACGCATGCCTGCCCATAC